>NC_069503.1:398316040-398531040 GCF_027579735.1 Bombina bombina | reverse complement strand
AGCTGATCTAAGGTATTGGCTTTAATGTTTTACATCTAATATTTATTTTTAGTTGTCCTAAATAATAATTAAAAAAATCCTTATTTTTTTTCACTTTTTTGGGGGGGGGGCGCTTCAGATTTTTGTGCCTACAGGCACCTGAGATGTAAATCCGGCCCTGCTTCTTGTACAGTAATTTTAGTTTTGTTCTTATTTTATGCAAGAACAAATTAAATAATAAACAAGAAATCATAAGGTTATATCATTGCTGCATGTATGTTCTAGTCAATAAAACCATTACATCACTAATAAGTGGGAAGTACATATTTGAAATCACTGGTTTATTACAGACTAGGGTTAAAGAACTGGTGTGTGATTGTGTTTGTAGAAACCCATATCTAGAGCTTTAGGTTATATTTATCAATGTGTGAGCGGACATGATACGAAGTAGCATATCATGTTCTCTGCACATCGATAAATGCTGAGAGCATACGCTGTCGGCATTTATCATTGCATCTGCAGTTCTTGTGAACTGCCAATCGGCCACTAGCAGGGGGTGTCAACCAACCTGATCGTATTCCATCGGGTTGATTTCTGTCCGCCACCTCAGAGCAGGCAGACAAAACTATATATTTCTTATATTTTCATTTATAAGCTAGGAGTCTGGATAAATACATTAAAGGGACACTGAACCCATTTGTTTCTTTTGTAATTCAGAAAGAGCATGCAATTTTAAGCAACTTTCTAATTTACTCCTATTATCAATTTTTCTTCGTTCTCTTGCTATCATTATTTGAAAAAGAAGGCATCTAAGCTTTTTTTTTGGTTTCAGTACTCTGGACAGCACTTTTTTATTGGTGGATTAATTTATCCACCAATCAGCAAAGACAACCCAGGTTGTTCACCAAAAATGGGCCGGCATCTAAACTTACATTCTTGCACTTCAAATAAAGATGCCAAGAGAATGAAGAAAATTTGATAATAGGAGTAAATTAGAAAGCTGCTTAAAATTTCATGCTCAATCTGAATCACGAAAGAAATTTTTTGGGTACAGTGTCCCTTTAATTGTATTACACCCAAAAAAAGAATAAATGTGTATTAACATCTAGCATATAGAGACTCCAAAATTTATAGTGTAACTAGAAAGCTTTTTCCTGGGACTAGTAGCATTGATCATTTTCAACCCATGATTCTAGCAAAAAAGGCTGTGAAAAATTGTCTTTATTGTTTAACCCTGTTGATATTTTTTTTTAAAAGATGCGCAAAAATAGTCTGCTCTCATAAATATAAAACAATTGCAATTACAACACAGGTTTATAAAAACAATAAAAAAATTATTTGTTAAATATATGTGTGGCACAATTATCAGCAACCCAATGAATAAATATAAGAAAAATATATTTGAAGTATATTCCCATTGATATTTTAAATTTTTTAGTACACCCGGGTGACTAGGAACCATGACTTCCTGTTTCACAGGGGTATAAATATGAGGTAACACATATGCCAAAATTCCCATACTCATTCATCACAATTGGTAAGACCAAGTAATATAACTGTGATTTGCGAAAAAAGGTTATTGAGCTTCAGAAAATGCCCATTTCCACCATCAGGGCAATAAGTAAGAAGTTAAAGTCAACTGGAATTGTTATGAATCAACCTGGAAGAGGTTAATTTTTAAAAACGATTATCTGAACGAATGCAATAACTAACTTAAAGAAAAGAAAGAAATACTGAAGAAATTTGTTAGTATTTTGCCACGCTTTGCCTCTTATTATTGCAGCCCGGGGCTCTGTAAAGAAGGGTCGTGATTAGCGTTGCTCTCCAGCACACTAGAGGTAATTATAAGGCTACAGGTGAACTTTTTCACTTTCAGTAAATGAACATTTACATTTGTTAGGTGCAGCAGATATATATTCAGAAAACTAATTTTTTTCCAAATATTAATTTAATTTTTTTTTGTCCAAAACAATTTTTTTTGCTGATGCACGTCTAGTATATTTGTATATGCATTTTGTGATTGACTGTTGCTGTCACATGCTTCAGAGAGCTGGAAAATTGAACTAACTCTGAAAAAGATCCCTGGGCTCAGGCTGGTGAGGTTCTATAAGAATGTTCTCCAGTCCTATTTCCCTGGTGGAATTATATAAAGTCACTTTTTACCATGAAAACAGGGTGTCTCGCTAAGAGGCTTATAATGCATTTTCATATGGGGAGGAGATGCATATATTAATAAAGTGCACAATAAAATTCGTAATTTTAAAATCTTACAAAACAAATAATTGAACCATTCGCACAAAAATATGCTAGGAAAATTGTATTGTTAAGGCGCATAAACATTTGTAACAAAATTATTCACCAAAAAATCTTAGTTTAACAAAAACATAAAATGTGTATGTAAATTAGACAGGAAAAAAATTGTATTAGCTATACACAGCATAAATTATAATTTAAGTACGCTGGATGTGCAAAAAACCCCAAAAAATTTGCACTTAAAAGTACAAAATACAAAGCGTAATTGTTTCCCCCCCCCCCTGTAAAATGAGCCGAACATGGGTGTTCCATGGGTGTTTATGAAATTTTCTCTCAAATCCCAGCGTAATTCTATAAATATTTTTACACTATAATTCTCACTGTTTTTTCTTGCCAGTTGAAAAGTGGTGAGTTTTTACCACAATACTCAAAACACTAATTACTCTTAAAGAAAATCCATACAAATGCATAGCAAAATAACAGTGAATTTAAGGTACAGTGCACTGAAAACAGCTTAATTTTTTTTGTATTAAGTGTAATATTCATGTTTTAAACATGCCACTCGCAGGGACAGCCCCCTTTTTTATAGAATTCCATAAGGTGGCCCCTGTGAGTATTGGCGTGGAAAACCACGTCATGACTGGCAAATGTTTTAGAATTGGGGCCTAAGTGTTTTTGAATTGTCTCTTCCTAATGAGTTCACTTATTATTTTGTTGCTGTAAGTTGCATCTCCTGGCTTTTGTTTTTTCTTTTTTTTTTTTAAATGGAATCTTCTGTACTGGATAAAACCTACTTTTTCTGTGTGAGTTATCAGCCATTGAGTGGTACAGCCCCAAGACAACACTCACAGGGTTCATTTAAAGATGGCAGCTCTATTAACAAATGACACTAAACTGTTTAATCACAGGGGTCAATGCATTGTAGTTTAAAAAATGAAAAACATTTTTCAAAAGAGAATCAAGTGTTGCTGTGTGTTCCTAAAAATCTTGCCTGTTAATAGGGTCTTGACATGTGTTTAACATCTGCAAAGGGATTAACGCATAGTTAAAGTCAGCTAAAAAGTAGCAGTGCACCCCTGGAACCTAGTTGAGCCCTTCTGGTGAGCTAACAAGGGGCAATTGTGTGTAGCCATCACCAACTAGCTCGCAGTAGTGCATTGCTGCTCTGACTGATTCATAAAAGTGTAATTATGTCACTTTAAACCCTCCCCAGTTTTGAGGGTTTAGTTATCTTTGTGTACATCACTGTGTGTGTGTGTATATATATATATATATATATATATATATCATATGAGCTCCAGCAGCCATACAATTAGTCTATAAAAAGACAAGTTACTGCATGCTTCATAAAAAGTAATTAGCTACTTCCAGTACGTACGCTCTATTGTAATCTTTAGCACATTAGCTTACATAAATGCTCATTTAGCAGTCATTCCTTATCTTTACTAGTAACACAGTACGACTATAAATATATTTTTGCTTCATTCTCTATTAACTGTTTAAATTGGATTTTTTTTTACTGTGGGCTAAATTATATTGTAACCACAAAAAAAACCATGATTTTTTTCAGAATATGTTTGCATGTAGCTTATAAGAACAAACATGATTAATTATCAGGATACCCTTACTGTAAGTGTATCACATACGTTCTTGAATTACTGTATGTAACGTTATTACTTCTGCCGCAAGGTTAGTCTATGTATCACCTTCCTTTTCTGTAAATAAGTGCTTTTACAGATTAATTGTGAATCTGTTGCACTCAAGTAGCAGATCATCGCCCTTAGCCTGCTGTTCCCTTTTTTCTGTTTATCTAGATACAGATAAATGATTGGATAGATAGATAATCAGATAGCTAGAAAGATATAGAGAAATATATCTAGATAGACAGACAGACCGATATAGACATAGAGATAGATATATATATATATATTGATATATAGATGATAGATACATAGATAGATGGCAGTCATTTTATGTGCTAAGTCATATATCCTACATTTCTGCTACTGCTAAAGATTTTCAGACAATACTAACATAAGACATCAAAAAGATTTAGCTACATTACTGATCATCAGGTATGCACTGAACGCAACATACAAAATCAAAACGTCTTTGACACTCTCTTTAATGTTAATGTGAATGTTGATGAATATAAAAGGAAAAGTAATGTTTGCACTATTTGTTTGTATTAATAAATATACATGGTTCTAATATCATCTATGAGATTTGATACTCACCTAGTGAACAATGATGGTGACATGATCGATTAATTGTTTAATGTGAACAGTGCTTAAATATATCATCAGCTAACATTCACAGTATTGAAAAACACATACATTATTGGTAACAATAAAGAAGTCAGCTTTCATAGAGCCAGAGAATATGTAGAAGTACTGGCTATTAGCAGCATTGACCTATCTTACGTTCTGTAGGAAATATAAATGTAAAACGAATTGTGGAGAACAAATGCAAGTAATTTTCTCAAAATAAACATAACATCTTCACTACATGAATAGACTCAGAATTGTCTACTGGCATTAAAAGAAAATAAACTTTAGAAATGGACACTATGGGGTAGATTTATCAAACCCCAGGCTGACATAATTTGCTATAGTGAATCATGTCCGCCCTGCATTGCTAAATGCCGACAGCATAGGCTGTCGGGATTTAACATTGCACAAGCATTTCACAAGAAATGCATGTGAAGTGCCGCCCCCTGCACATTTGCTGCCAATCGGCCGCTAGCAGGGGGTGTCAATCATCAAAATCGTATCTGATTTTACAACAGAAAAAAAGCCAATGTCATTCTAATTTGGATTTCTGAATAAGTTTGAATTTTGGAATTCCGGATTTGGGGATTTGTGCCTGTACTATGTAATCAAGCAAGCAGCTGTGAAAATGTCAATGTATGCAAAGCTACTGCAGGAACACCCTTTTAAATGAAATGGGATTGGGAGGTTGAATTCTGCGGCTGTTTCTTTTATATATCACTTTTCTGTAGTCATAATTGAAGTATTGAAAGCTTGAGTGTAGGTGATGGTTTCAACATGTAAATATGGCTATTTGCAAGCAATTTAATACACCCTCTCAGGTCAATCAATAATTGTGAACATATTAAAGGGGAGAAAATGTTACAGTACAATTGCACTTTAAGAGATATGTATTAAAACATTGAACTTCAATGACAGATATTAGAAAAACTTGCTTAGTGGTAGATTATTTGTGAAATCTAAATAAATAAAAGGAGAGGCAGAATGTATCAGACGCCACAATTTCAACATTCAATGCAGAAAAAGCTTTCTATGCGGTTCAATGGGACAATTTATTTACAGTTTTAGAGAAATTTGGATTTTCAGGGTATTTTAATAAATATATCAAAGCTGTATATAATAATCCAATTTCAACAATATTGGTTAATGGGATGTGTACGCAGGATATAGAATTAGGAAGAGGTACTAGACAGGGGTGCCCCTTGTTGTCTCTTTTATTTAATTTACTGATTGATCCCCTATCATGTAAATTAATACAAGGGGTTTATAAAGTCTGCATATCTTGTATATGCAGATGATTAGTGTTCGTTAGAGACACAAACAAATATTTACCAATCTTATTAGACTGTATTGATATGTATAGCCTATGCTCAGGATATAAAGTTAATACAATGAAATCTGAATTACTATGGCTCAGAAAGACTAAAGAGACAGTTAAAGGGACAGTCTAGTCCAAAATAAACTTTCATGATTCAGATAGAGTATGTAATTTTAAACAATTTTCATATTTACTTCTATCAGTAATTTTGCTTTGTTCTCTTGGTATTCTTAGTTGAAAGCTAAACCTAGGAGGTTCATATGCTAATTTCTAAGCCCTTGAAGGCAGTCTCTTCTCTCAGGGCATTTTGACCGTGTTTCACCACTAGAGGGTGTTAGTTCATGTGTGTCATAAAGATAACACTGTGCTCACGCACATGGAGTTCCAGTGAGCCAGCTCTGATTGGCTAAAATTGATATCTGTCAAAAGAACTGCAATAAGGGGGCAGTTTGCAGAGGCTTAGATACAGGGTAATCACAGAGGAAAAAAAGTGTATTTATATAACAGTGTTGGTTATGCAAAATTAGGGAATGGGTAATAAAGGGATTATCTATCTTTTTAAACAATAAAAAATTCTGGTGTAGACTGTCCCTTTAATAATTCTCCATTTAAAATAGTCGATAAAATCTTATATCTGGGAATTTGGAAAAAAAAATCCTGAAAATTGGTATGAGCAGAGTTTTAGGTATATGTTTTTTAAGCTGTGTTTGATGTTAATGTTAATTACTATTAAATTTATCAGGTAAAGTTAGCCTTGCGAAAATGATCATATTCCCAAAAATCTATAAAAACTGCAAAATTTACCTTTATTGATTAGAAGAAAAGATATACAACTGCTTAAGAAAGGTTTCTTAAAGTTTTTTTTGAGGTTCAAGGAAAGTTAGATTTTCTATAAATAAGGTTTTTCCAGCTCAAAGAATATGGAGGATTTTCTTTGCAAAAAAAAATGCAATATTATATGTAAAGAAAAAATGGCGGAAGAATGGTTGTTAGGGATAGAATATTGCTCAGCACTAGAAAAAGCAAAGGTTAATCATTTTTAATTAAAAGCCATATTACATGTTGAAATAAAAAATTTACCTCATAACATTGAAAATATAAGAACGATATGTATAGTAGTTAAATCATGGCAATTACAATGCAGAGAGCTGGTGTCTAATTATTTGATGATAATGGAAAATCCACTCTTTACAGAAGGTTTAAAATAGGAGGCATTTTATAGATGGAAAATATTAAGGTTACAATATGCCTACAAAGTACTAGATCTTCAAGGAAGACTGTTTATAATTAAGACATTTGAGGATAAAGAAGGAAATATAATTTAAAACAGAAGGATTATTTTTGCATAGCTACAGTTAAAACATCTGATTAACAAGCTAAAATCTGATTATAGAGATAACTGGAGCTTGTCTAAATTAACCGATTGTTTCAATTTATATAAGATGGTGAATTATTTGAATGTGAAATGGTATAAATCAATGTTTGAATGAGAAGATAACATTAATCTTAAGCATCTAGTGTTAAAATGGCACATCTGTGCCTGTCTTGATACAGTAAGGAGAATAACAAAAGCGAGTAATCTAAGAGAAACACACCTTCTTACCTCATCACTTCTACATAGATGGAAGGAATGATATTTGGATAAATGTGTTAAATGTAGCTGTTCAATGACTGAGTTAGTTCATTAATTTTGGAAATTTCCCTGGATTAATCAGTTTTGGAACAGAATACTTAATGACTATTTAAAATCATTCACAGAATGGTAAACCTAAATTTGGAAATTATTAACTTTCTGCTTCCAAAACAAAGTATATATAGAAATCAAGATCTCATTAATTTCACAATAGTAGTAAGCAGAGTTCTGTTTTTCAATAAATGGATCTCTAAGAAGACCCCCTCAATAGCTGAATTAAAAAAATAAAATAATGTGTTGATATTAGAACAAAGTGGAATAGGATTAAATTAGGAAAATGAAGTAATATTATTATTTTTTTTAATTACTCAAGGGAGATACAAAAAATATTCTTTATCCCTTCCATTATATAAATTATGTCTCGGAAGCGGTATTAAGGGGAAAATTCCCCAATTAATGTTGAATAAAGTAATAATCTAAAATGTATAAAAGTATATTAGGGAGGGAACTGAGAAGATTTGAGAGAGGGTTAGTAGAAGAAGGGGAGGGAGAGGAGAGAAAGGAGATAAATATTTTGTCTTTTTATTTTTTGTTGTAAATTGTGCAATATGCTTGTCTTATTTGTTTATTTTATATATTATAGCAAGGTGCTATTTTTTGTTTATAAAGCTTGACAGGAATAGTGCTCAGCACTAGACAAAGCAACGGTTAATCATTTTTAATTAAAAGCCATATAACATGTTGAAATAAAAAATTTACCTCATAACATTGAAAATATAAGAACGATATGTACCAAGTACTGGGTCTTCAAGGAAAACTGTTTATAATTAAGACATTTGAGGATTAAGAAGGAAATATAATTTAAAACAGAAGGATTATTTTTGCATAGCTACAGTTAAAAAATCTGATTAACAAGCTAAAATCTGATTATAGCGATAACTGGAGTTTGTCTAAATTAACCGATTGTTTCAACACACTTCAGTAAACACCATGTGAACTAGCTGTTTTGTGACCTAGTGGTGCCCACATATAATAATGGAGTTACCAGTTTAAATATCATGCTGCTGCACATCAGCCAAACTCCACCGTATCAACTGGTGCCACTGTAAAGCAGATGAGCGCTTGGCAGCACAGCAAGATCAATACCAAGGAGTGAACTAATACTTCTTCAGCTGTTCCTGTCTGCAGGTAAAGTTGTAGTGTGCAGAGGCATCACATAGCAGTGTAAGTGCTTATCCTGTTCACTATTATATCTATACTTTTAAAGAATCACTACCTCATATTTTTACTGGGCTGTTCATAATATCTCAGCCACAAAAGAAGCACACACTATGAAAGGAGATAATATGTTCTCTTCACAAATAGCATACATCTCCACCTGCATATTAGACCTCTAATGCTGCCCTACGTAAATGAGTAGTTTCTTATTACACTAACCAGCTATACTCACAGATCAGTGAATCCTGACATAGCTCCCTTATCACATATCTGCTGACCTCTACATACAGCCTGTGTCTTTTCTAACCTAACTCATCATACAAGTTTACATTGATTGTGAAAAGTGCACCGTATACATTTGCTTGGTGTCACTATCCTTTTCAGCTGCCCAGGAAACCAAATCTAATTGGAAAAAAATATGTCTTTAAAATGGCAAACTAAAGGCAACAAAACCCCAAATCCCATCTCTATCTCTCTCAATACTGGTTGGTATGTATTTAAAATATTTATAAATAATGAGCCCAAATGCTGAAGTGCTTTATGCGTAATCCTTAGGGTCCACATAATTGGACCAAAATCCAACCTCCCTCCTTGCATGATGATCTTTTAAAATTACCATTGAAAAATTACATTGATTGATATTATTTAAAGATGTAAGACTGCATAACATAGGAAATCTCAGATATTTATGAAAATATCAACAAACTGGGCCTTAGAGTAGAAGCTCATTAGAAATAAAGTTGTGAATCTCTCTAACAAGGTGTCAAAAATGGAGGACCCTTTAACCATTTTGTTCAATGAAATGAAAACCACACATGCTGCAATGATCTGAGCATACCAGATAATGTGCAAATAAAGAATATCCTGTCTTACCTGAAGAATCTTGTTAACCATCTGTGAAACAAACCTTCTGGTATCCAGCTAACACTAGAATAGTACCATAGAGCACTGATTTTCAAACCTGTCCTCAGGCCTCCCTCAAGCTAAATGTAGCCACCAATCAGCAAGCGCTACCCAGGGTCTGAACCAAAAATTGTCTGACTCGTAAGCTTACATTCCTGCTTTTTCGAATAAAGATACCCAGAGAACGAAGAAAAATTGATAATAGGAGTAAATTAGAAAGTAGCTTAAAATTGCCAGCTCTGTCTGAATCATGAAAGAAGAAAAAATCGTGTTCAGTATCCCTTTAACTAAATCCACCCTGTTACATTTTTCGTAAAAGACAGAGTAGTAATAATATTTTACTGTTTGTTTTAAAAATCCATGTTGGTATTATACATGTTTTAGAAGTTTTAAGTTTTCTCTTGAGAATGAGCGTATTTACCAACCTTCATCATTGCACAAAAGCATAGCCCTACTTAGATCCAATAAGACTGCCATAGTCATTAAAGAGATATAAAACACTGAAATTGTAATATAAAATGCTTAGTTATGTTTATTAAAAAAAACACATTACTATATATTGGCTGGATTACGAGTTTTGCGTTATGAGGGGTGCGGTGCTAACTTGCAAGTTATTGTCACCGCTCACTTCCCTACAGCGCTGGTATTACAGGTTTACATAAACCCGGCGTTAGCAGGCAATAAGTGAGCGTAGAGCAAAATTGAGCTCCATACCGCACTCCAATACCAGTGCTGCTGAAAGCTGCGGTGAGCTGGTTTTACGGGCTCGTGCACGATTTCCCCATAGACATCAATGGGGGGAGCCGGCTGAAAAAAAGCCTAACACCTGCAATAAAGCAGCGTAAAGCTCCGTAACGCAGCCCCATTGATTCATATGGGGAAACTAAATTTATGTTTACACCTAACACCCTAACATAAACCCAGAGTCTAAACACCCCTAATCTGCCACCCCCGACATCGCCGACAACTACATTACACTTATTAACCCCTAAAGTGCCACCGCCGACACCTACATTACACTTATTAACCACTAATCTGCCGCTGTGGACATCGCCGCCACTATAATAAACATATTAACCCCTAAACTGCCGCACTCCCGCATCACAAACACTAGTTAAATATTATTAACCCCTAATCTGCCGCCCCTAACATCACCGTCACCTACCTACATTTATTAACCCCCTAATCTGCCGCCCCCAACATCGCTGCCACTATACTAAATTTATTAACCCTAACCCTAACACCCCCTAACTTAAATATAATTAAAATAAATCTAAATCAAAATTACTATCATTACCTAAATAATTCCTATTTAAAACAAAATACCTGTAAAATAAACTCTAAGCTAGCTACAATATAACTAATAGTTACATTGTATCTAGCTTAGGTTTTATTTTTATTTGACAGGCAAGTTTGTATTAATTTTAACTAGGTAGACTAGTTAGTAAATAGTTATTAACTATTATATAACTAGTTAAAATAAATACAAATTTATCTGTAAAATAAAACCTAACCTGAGTTACACTGACACCTAACCTTACACTACAATTAAATAAATTACATTAATTAAATATATATAAATAAATCAAAATAAAAAAGCCCCCCCAAAATAAAAAAACCCTAGCCTAAACTAAACTACTAATAGCCCATGAAAGGGCCTTTTGCGGGGCATAGCCCCAAAGAAATCAGCTCATTTGCCTGTAAAAAAAAAAAATACAAACAACCCCCAACAGTAAAACCCACCACCCACACAACCAACCCCCCAAATAAAATCCTAACTAAAAAAACCTAAGCTCCCCATTGCCCTGAAAAGGGCATTCATTTGGATGGGCATTGCCCTTAAAAGGGCATTTAGCTCTTTTTCAAGTACCCAAACCCTAATCTAAAAATAAAACCCACCCAATAAACCCTTAAAAAAAACCTAACACTAACCCCTGAAGATCCACTTACAGTTTTGAAGACCGGACATCCATCCTCAACAAATCCGGGAGAAGTCTTCATCCAAGCGGCAAGAAGTCCTCAACAAAGCCGGGAGAAATATTCATCCAAGCCGGCAGAAGTGGGGAGCTTAGGTTTTTTAGTTAGGATTTTCTTTGGGGGGTTGGTTGTGTGGGTGGTGGGTTTAACTGTTGGGGGGTGTTTGGATTTTTTTTTTACAGGTAAAAGAGCTGATTTCTTTGGGGCAATGCCCCGCAAAAGGCCCTTTTAAGGGTAGTTTAGTTTAGGCTATCGTTTTTTATTTTTATTTTGGGGGGGCTTTTTTTATTTTGTGTAATTTAGTGGTTTTTTTTTGTAATTTAGGTAATTGTATTTAATTAATGTAATTGATTTAATTATAGTGTAAGGTTAGGTGTTAGTGTAAGACAGGTTAGGTTTTATTTAACAGATAAATTTGTATTTATTTTAGCTAGGTAGTTAGTAAATAGTTAATACCTATTTACTAACTATTCTACCTAGTTAAAATAAATACAAACTTGCCTGTGAAATAAAAATAACATCTAAAATAACTACAATGTAACTATTAGTTATATTGTAGCTAGCTTAGGGTTTATTTTACAGGTAAGTATTTAGTTTTAAATAGGAATTATTTAGGTAATGATAGTAGGTTTTATTTAGATTTATTTTAATTATATTTAAGTTAGGGGGTGTTAGGGTTAGACTTAGGTTTAGGGGTTAATAAATTTAGTATAGTGGCGGCGAGATTGGGGGTGGCAGATTAGGGGTTAATAAATGTAGGTAGGTGGCGGCGATGTTAGGGGTGGCAGATTAGGGGTTAATAATATTTAACTAGTGTTTGCGATGCGGGAGTGCGGCAGTTTAGGGGTTAATATGTTTATTATAGTGGCAGCGATGTCTGGAGCGGCAGATTAGGGGTTAATAATTTTATTTTAGTGTTTGCGATGCGGGAGGGCCTCAATTTAGGGGTTAATAGGTAGTTTATGAGTGTTTAGCACTTTAGTTATGAGTTTTATGTTACAGCTTTGTAGCGCAAAACCCATAACTACTGACTTTCAGATTACGGTATGGATCTTGATAGTATTGGCTGTACCGCTCACTTTTTGGCCTCCCAGGCAGACTCGTAATACTGCCGCTATGGAAGTCCCATTGAAAAATAACTTTTTGAAAGCTGCGGTAATTACGTTGCGTTACGGCCAAAAAAGTGTGCGGTGCAGCTAAACCTGCAAGACTTGTAATCCCAGCGGTAGTGAAAAAGCAACGTTATGTGCCATAACGCTGCTTTTTCACCCATACCACAAAACTCGTAATCTAGCCATATGTTAATTATTTATTCTGGCCATTTTTCTTGCAGTTTGTGTGTTTTCCATTTTGGAGAATTGGAAGGGCATACTGCAGACTTCACAAGCCTAACCCTGGTACACACCTGTTCCTAACTGTCTCCAGCAAGAGGGAATTTGATAAGATACTGGTAAACAATTGTTACTAACAAAATGAGTGTCAGACCTTGTCTACTCTAGTAACATATCTAGATTAGTTCCTAGAAATTCCTTTCGTTTTGTTTTTATTTTAAATGTATATATTACAGGCTGTGCTAGTCATAATTTGTATAGTTTAAGCAGCTCTTGTCCATTTATCTGTCTATTTGTCTTAATGGTTTTATTTCACCCCTTGTATGTCTGTCTTATCTCTGTAATATTTTGTTTTTTTATGTGTTTTTTTTGGTTTCTGCATGATTGACCCTTAGCTTAAAATGTCCATAAATGTACCCTCCCACTCATTTTAACACACTTTTGTTGGGCCATCATTAACCAATATATCTCTCTCCTTTAGACACATTGCTCTCTCAGAACACAGAAAAAAAACACAGACTTTTTCACTCAACTTCTTCAATTGCCATCTAACTTACTACAGGTAGCCTCCTGGAAAACAGCTTCCCTCCCACCCTACCCCTCACCCCACCCACCCCAAGCTCATTTCCTCATTTATAGATAGTCTCCCACACAACTTTCACTCTCCTGAAATGACAGGTGCAAACACTGATCAGCACATCCTTCCATTCCCTTAACCCCATAGAATACACAGTACATTTATTATATTATGCTTCATATACCTTTTGTTCCCTTATGCAATTGTTACAGTAATTCTGTGTCTTATGTTTTTAACTGGTTCCCAATTCTGTAAAAATGCTCAATATATTCATATTCCTTTTTGCTACCCTTTGTCTCTATAACAAACTACACTATTCAATTACTCCTTCTCCCTCTCCACCTGCACTGTTCATTAGCCCATCTCTCTTAAACTCACCTTACTTTTCTACTCATGAACTTTACCTATTCCTAAACACTCTCTCTACCCCCTGCAGCTCATCTCAAAAGCAGTCTCACTACTGCAAATCTGTATCTCATCTCATGTCACTCTCCCTCTTGCTTCTACTTACTGCTGGTGACATCTCCCCTAATCCTGGTCACCAACCACTGGCAAGCCGTGCACATCCATGTGTACCATCCCATAGACTCAGAAAACAAAACTCTGCACACCTTACTCACATTCCTCTTGCATCTAAAGCCTCTACCCCTTTCACTTGTGCACTCTGGAACGCTCGCTCTGTTTGCAACAAACTCACTTCTATACATGACCTCTTCATCTCCCGCTCCCTCAACCTTCTGGCCCTAACAGAAACCTGGCTCTCTCCCCTAGACACTGCATCCACTGCTGCTCTGTCACATGGGGGTCTCCACTTCAGCCACACTCCTAGGTCTGGTAATAGACAAGGAGGTGGTGTAGGTATTTTACTTTCCTCTTGTTGCACCTTTCAACAAATACACCCTATCTCTTCCCTCACTTTCCCCTTATTCGAAACCCACGATTCGCTTATTCTCCCCTCTCTCTGTACGTGTTGCAGTCATATACCGACCCCCTGGCTCCGCAACTCAATTTTTAGATCACTTGGCTGCCTGGCTACCCTATTTCTTTTCCTCAGACACCCCTGCCCTCATTCTTGGTGACTTCAACATCCCCCTTAACATTCCCACTGCCTCATCTGCTAAACAACTTCTGCAACTCACTTTCTCTTTCGGTCTGTCACAATGGACTGATTCTCCCACTCACAAAGACGGTCACTCTCTTGACCTGATCTTTAGCTATCGATGCACTGTCTCAAACTTCTCAAACTCCCCTTTTCCTCTTTCTGACCAACATCTCCTTACCTGCAACATATCATCCCTTCCTACAACTCTCCCACCTTCTACTCTTCACACCAAACTTCACAGAAGCATTAGGTCTTTAGATCAGCAACAACTTGCTAATTCCCTTAAACCACTCCTCTCATCCTTCTCCTCCTTTTCCTGCCCTGAACAATCTATCTGCCACTATAATTCCACCCTTATATCCGTCCTTGACAATCTCGCCCGTCTTACCACTGCTCGGAAATCACACACTCATCCCCAGCCCTGGCATACTCCTCTGACACGGTACCTTCGCAGATGTTCCCGTACTGCTGAATGGCATTGGAGAAAATCACGGAGTTCAGCTGATTTTCTTCATTACAAATTCATCTTGAACTCCTACTACTCTGCCCTTAATCTCCACAAGCAACACTACTTCTCTACTCTTATCTCTAATCTTTCTTCAAACCCAAAACGTCTGTTCTCCACTTTCAATACTCTCCTCCGCCCTCCCCCACTTCCTAATACAACTTCTCTGTCAGCTCAAGACTTTGCCAGTCACTTCATTAACAAAATTGATTCCATCAGACATGAAATCAGCTCTCAACATAATTCCATTCTCTCCCCCCCTCAAATATTCTCACTCAACCACAACCCTCATAACCTGAAACTTAGTTCATTCTCCCCTGTTACTGAGGAAGAAATTTCAGCACTTATACTGCGCTCTCACATCACTACCTGTCCCCTTGACCCTATCCCCTCACAGCTGTTCCCCTCTCTCTCTGCTACCCTTACCCCTATACTAACACACATTTTCAACCTCTCCCTCTGCACTGGTACATTTCCCTCATCTATGAAACATGCACTGGTCACAACTATCCTCAAAAAACCTTCCCTTGATCCTACCTCCCCATCCAACTACCGCCCTATTTCCCTCCTCCCTCTTGCTTCAAAGCTTCTCGAAAAACTAGTATATGCACACCTATCCCATTTCCTTACGTTAAACTCCCTTCTTGACCTGCTGCAATCTGGATTTCGTCCCTATCACTCCACAGAGACAGCTATTGTTAAGGTCACCAACGACCTACTTACAGCTAAATCAAAAGGCCACTTCTCTCTGCTTATCCTCCTTGATCTGTCCGCAGCCTTTGACACTGTCGACTACCCTCTTTTGCTCCAAACCCTCCAATCCTTCGGCATCTGTGACACAGCCCTTTCGTGGCTCTCTTCCTACCTGTCAAACCGTACCTTCAGTGTAGCCTTCTCTGGGGCCTCCTCTGCCCCGTCACCACTTTCTGTCGGAGTACCGCAAGGCTCTGTCCTCGGTCCCCTTCTCTTCTCAATTTATACATCATCACTAGGTTCCCTAATTAAGTCCCACGGTTTCCAATATCATTTGTATGCCGATGACACCCAAATCTACTTCTCTGCACCAGAACTATCTCCTTCCTTGCTAACCCGTGTCACTAACTGTCTTTCTCACATCTCTTCCTGGATGTCCTCTCACTACCTCAAGCTAAATCTCTCCAAAACTGAGCTCCTCATTTTCCCCCCTTCTTCCAAAATCTCCACCCCCAATATCTCTATAACTGTCGACAACTCCATCATTACCCCTACCCCTCATGCCCGATGTCTCAGGGTCACATTTGACTCAGATCTTTCCTTCACTCCTCACATTCAGTCCTTGGCTACAGCCTGCTGCTTCCACCTTAAAAACATCTCTAAAATTAGACACTTCCTTACACAAGACACAACTAAGATTTTAATCCACTCTCTCATTCTTTCCCGCCTTGATTACTGCAACTCTGTCCTCTCTGGTCTCCCCACCTGCCGCCTAGCTCCTTTACAATCCATAATGAATGCCTCTGCCAGACTCATCTTCCTTACACGTCGCTCTTCATCTGCTGCGCCTCTCTGCCAATCCCTTCACTGGCTTCCTCTTGCCTCTAGGATCAAACACAAAACTCTCACTCTTACATACAAAGCCCTCAACTGCACTACTCCCTCCTACATCTCAGACCTTGTCTCCAGATACTATCCCTCCCGTCCCCTTCGCTCTACTCATGACCTCCTACTCTCCTCCTCTCTTGTCACCTCAGCACACTCCCGTTTACAGGACTTCTCCAGACTGGCTCCCATCTTGTGGAACTCTCTGCCTCGCTCCACAAGACTCTCTTCTAGTTTTAAAAGCTTCAAGTGCTCCCTAAAGATTCTACTGTTCAGGGACGCATACAACCTACGCTAACCTTTCCTAATACCAGTTCCTCTCCTCCACTGCAATACCCTGAACCCTCTTAGCATGTAAGCCTAAAAGTCCAGCTGTTTGTAGATCACCTTCTTAAGAGCTGACTACAACAGTGCAACTCTTGGCAGGGCCCTCTACTCTATAATTGTTTTGTTGTACTCCCCCTTTGTTTATAGCGCTGCGGAATCTGTTGGCGCTCTACAAATAACCGATAATAATAATAATAATAATAATAATAGAAATGAAGCAAATTGTGTTGTCTGGCCATTAAAAAACCAATTGCAGCACAAAAGGTGTTAATTTGGAATGCTTTCATTTCACACTGGTCCTGTATTCTAACTGCTTGTAATTAGTATGTATTATATTTCCCTTTAAATATTACAATCATCCTTGAGAAAGCCATCTGGTAAAATAAATGTTGGATCTGAACCAAGCTGAGATGTCACTAACAGAGGTGAACTGCTTAGGGACCAATTAAACCAAGAAAGAAATGCTACAGGTGTATTTTACTACAATTTGTGTCCTTATTCTTCTGCATTTTATCATTCTTATTGAAAAAGAAATACAACACAACTGTAGATTGTTAACTAATCAGATTTCCCCTTTCTTACTTTTGGATCTCTTTAAAGGATTGCTATTATTTTGTCCACAGTTTTTTTTATACAGATGCATTTAAAGTATTGTATTATAAAGATCCTCGTGTGAAATTCATGTATGCACATTTTGGACATGACACATAAAGCCATAGGCCCCTTTATTATTTCAAGGTCCTTGTATTTAACATGTCATAGATCTACTTTCATTAAGTTTAAATTAAAATTGTTGAACACCATTATACCTATCTATTTCAAGAGATTTGTATTCAGCCTTAATACATTAATCGTATCAAGATTTCTGTGCAATTCATAGATAATTGATTTCTCACATGGTGAGGTAATCATAAAAGTATTGAGGAAAAAATACACATGAAATAAATCAACATGCTACCAAGATTCTTATCTTAAAATTGAGCTGGATGAGAACAATGTCCAGTAATTCTTACTCAGGGAATATCGTATGATCAGAGGGCCCTAGTTGAATTAGATGGCATAGTCTAAAGCAGGGGTTGCCAACCTTTCGAACCTCAGGGACCACTATACTCACAATTTTGAATCCCGTGGACCACTAACATGATTTTTTTAAAGGTACAAACCTCTATGTGTATATATATATATATATATATATATATATATATATATATATACACACATACATACATACACACACATACTGTACATAACTAGTATAACCATGGCTAAGTTTACATTATGTATATATTTACACATTTTTAAGAATTATTTTTTGGAATTAAATAACTGAATGCCAGAACTGAGAGAATACTTCCAAATGACAGATGAAGGGTGAGTGCCAACTTTTGAGCTGGAAACAGAGAGGCAGAAAGTGAGAAAAAAAGAATTATGTTTAAAAGGACCACAAGACTTCCAAGTTACCTCCCCAGTTAGGAATTATTCAAAACTACTTATGATCATTGACAGACATTGGAGCCATAAATTAAGTTTATATCAGAAAGCTCTCAATATGGATGTGAGCTAACCACGACTGATGTTACTGGCAATTACTATAATACTGGTGGGATATGGCTGATCTGCTGGATGGCAATTACTGGAATTCAGGTGGAATGGCTTTGTGTGCGGGAAAATTAATAGAAAAAAAATAAATTAATATTTAATAAAAAAAAAAAAAGAAGATGGGGGGACGAAGACAAACAGTGATGTAAGTCCATCTGAAGGAAAACTACTTAAAAGAGACAGGTAAAGGGAAGAAAATAAATTAAATATAAGAGAGAAATTGTTTTTTAAGATTTTCTTTTTTATACACTTTAATTCCACTATTTCAAGCGAAGACTATACCAACCTCTGCTGGCTTTAGAATGAAAGCATCTTTATCTGAGCAGCACACTGGGCAGGAGGAGTTAAAAATACAATCTAGCTACGCAAGTTGAGCAGTACTACGCAACGTGCTTAGGGAGATTGTAATTTAACTTCTCCGTCGGTTTTCACTGATTTCCAGCCTGGCACTGTAGGGAGTTGCGGCACGATGGGGGTGACACCATCAGAGGAGATTAATTCCTGCTTGATGGTGTCAAGGACCACCAATATCTTCTCATGGACCACTGGTTGGCGACCGCTGGTCTAAAGGTATAGAGCCTCCTAAAGAGTTCACTCCCAGTACAAACCCTCATTCTTGTGATACCTACATAAATCATAACTTGTTTCTTCAACAAATCATTTATTATTTTCACTCCCAACAAAAAACACCCACAAAAACAGGCTAATCTTCATGCTTTCCTTGGTTTATAATACTCATTTACTGATAATTGATGCAATAGGAAAATTAATGTTAATTTATATATTTTTTCTCTGATTGATTAAATAATTTATCAATTAGGGGTAAAGGAAGGGCTTGGCGTTTATGTCAGCTGGCGTCACTTCTGTTATATGTATTCACGGTATATCACAGATAACGCATTTTACAAGATTGGCTATATTGCACAGCCAAGTTTATAAAACACAGATAATATGGATAGAACTGCAACATTAAGTAAGGTACAGTATATCTCTGAAAGAACACACCCTTAGGATACTGTCTTTGTATTTCTATGAAAACCAAGAGCTTGATCCAACCAAGGAGAATTATACTAGGTCAGTGTTTCCCAAACCCAGTCCTCAGGACCCTTGTTCAGGCCAGATATTCATTATATCTTAACTAGAGTATAGGGGAAATAATCAGCTGATGGGTGAGCTGATTTTTTCACCTGTGCTCTAGTTAAGATATAATGAATATCTGGCCTGAGTAAGGGTTCCTGAGGACTGGACTTGGGAAACACTGTACTAGACTAAACTTATCAGATACAAATGTGCACAGAAACTGAGTGCAAAAGTATTTTAGCATTTTTTTAAAGCAATTAAAAGCAAACTACATCTATAGTTTTTTTCAGCTGGCAGGGTCGTTGTAAATTTTAGAAGAGTTTGTACTCAACAATGCTGATATGCTAGTTGAAAGACTCATGGTTTGCAATTTATGTATGAATGTAACTGTGGAAAACATGCTATTATTATTATTATTATTATACTTTATTTATAAAGTGCCAACATATTCCACAGCGCTGTCCATGAGTACTATTCATTTAGATAAGACAATTATATAAAACTTGTAAGAGACAAGACAAAAATTTACAAACACATACAGTGTCATGCTGCTCCTCTGCTCTGCTGTGGCTGTTGCCATGGATGCGGCAGTGTAACTGCAGCACGGTGATGGCATCATCACCACCCACCCTGTCTTCCCTATATAAGTGCCTCAGTCTCTCTCACCTGTGCCCAAGTATAGGTGTTACTTTGTGTTCTCCTGGGTGCTGTATTTCTGTTTACTGGATTGCTATGTTGATAATCTGTTGATGATCTCTGCCTGTTTGACTACTCTGCTTGCCTTAACCCCTGAACTACTGGATTGCTTTACTGATACTGAACTCTGCCTGTTTGACTACTCTGCTTGCTTAACCCCTGAACTACTGGATTGCTACTTTGTTGCTGAACTCTGCCAGTCTGACCATTCTATTGGTTTACCCCTGAACTGCTATACTGCTGGAAATCCTTTTGTTGATGACTCCTGCCTGTTCCCGGTCCTTCTATTGGTTTAACCCTGAACTGTTATAATGCTGGATATCCTTTTGTTACTGACACCTGCCTGTTCCAGGTCCTTCTATTGGTTTACCCCTTAACTGCCATACTTCTGGATTGCCTTCCTGTTGCCGCTGAGTACTGCCCTGCCTGCTGTGAGTACTGCTTACCTGATTTTACAAACTCTCTATCTGTTCTGGGATATTTCCTATCATTCCACTTGATGCCGGGATACGAAGACTACTGGCCAAGTTTGGACTGATAGTGGAATATCCCATGAGCATTACATACAGGAGGAATTGAGGGCCCTATTCCTGTGGGAACTTACAATCTAGAAGGGTAGGAGGTTGAAAAACAAGAGGTGAGGACTGCAAGAGTGAGCAAGATGTTAATACAGAGTTAGATGAGGGAACTATTAGGTGAGTGGAATTAATTTATTACTAAGTTGGGTGGTAGGCTTCTCTGAACAAAAAAGTCTTCAGGGAGCATTTAAATGTAGAAAGATTAGGGCAAAGCCTGACAGCACAAGGTAGAGTGTTCCAGAGGGTAGGTGCTGCACGACAGAAGTCCTGTAGTCTAGCATGGTAAGAGGTGATAGTAGAAGATGCAAGGAGCAGGTCATGCTAGAAACACTATAAGGGTATTTCTAGTTTTCATAAAAATTCTTAAAAAACAACAATTATGTTTTTGCTAGGAAATAGGAATTCTGTTAGCTACACTTTTTTTTATCTGGAAGAATAAAACATGGTACCATAATGATGTAGAAAGAGACATGGAATGAACAGTGACAAAAAGTTAAGGGTGGTCGTAAAAACAGACTTTGAAAGTATCCAGTAGATAAAAGATGAGGGCTATGGACAAAGTAATAAGAGTGAAACAGATACAGGGAGAGTGAGAAACAGGCATGTGCCCCCCAACTGTGATTGTCAGTCCATTTCCCACTATCTCTCTGTACAGGATTCCCCCAGCTCCGCCTCACACACTGACTGCATGGCCATGTCTATATAATACCTGACCCCCCCCCCCCCAGAATGCCCAATCCCACCCTTCATGTCACAACCCCTCCCACAAAACACCAGTAGACTTCTGGGAAGTGCCCCCCCCCCAATAATTAAGTCCTTGAGACATCCCTGTTGACAACATAGGAAACATACATTATCTGTAAAAAGTAATGCAATAGGCTTATTTGCTGAAAGAGTATCATATATGAGGGAGGAGTAAAAAAGTTAATATCTCTGATATTTAAAGACATTTTTAACATCTTTGAAAAAGCTCTCTTACTGTGAAACATGACAAATGGAGGCTACAGATCATCTAATACCACCATTTCAGGGCCAGATTACAAGTGGAGCGCTATTTAATACTCCCACTTGAGTGTTAATTGTTCTAGAAGTAAGTTTTTTGCATGCGTTGGGTTGTGCTCATATTATGAGTTGAAAGTATACTGCTTTGTGCGATAACCCGACACGCGTAAAAAGCTGTACTTACAATATCATGTGCGCGTTCACGTATTGCCCCATAGAAGACAATAGAGAAAAAAAAGTGGAAGAAAACCTACTACCCAACTCTTGTGCATATCTGATCCCATATTCTTATGTGCGCTAATTCGCCATGAAAATATAAATATTTCACATTCCAATGTTCTTCACATAGAAGAATATGCTATATTTATTTATACATATATATATATATATATATATATATACACATACATACATAAAGTATATATATATATATATATATATATATATATATATATGATTATATATGTACAGAAATATATAGGAATATCTAATTAGAGATAAATAGAACATATTCTGCTTTGTGCAGAACATTGGAATGAAAAATATTTACAGTAAAAACATAGTTAAAATCTAAAATCTTTATTAAAAATAAATTTTCATGTTTTCATCTACTTAACTACAAAGGGCTCCAATATATATATATATATATATATATATATATATATATATATATATATACTAGGTGCGCTTAACATTTTTTCACATACATCGCTTGTCACATCCAGATGAGCGATGATGGTAAGGTCTCACTAGGTGCGCTTAACATTTTTTCACATAGATACAGGTAATAGTTAGCGATATTTTGACACGCCCATATGGGCGTGGACACGTTTTTGATAGGTTAGTTTTCGCCATGTATTTGACAGCACTATTTTAACTGTGGAATAGAGTGTGTTGATTACAGGGTTCACACACAGATTTGCTTTGACACACATAGAGTGACAGACTTGACTTTGGAAGACACTGTCAGGTCTCTAGTTTTAACGCCTTAGATGCCTGAGTTGGTAGTACTAACATGGATTCTGAGTAAAACTAGCTATACTGCTAGATTTTTTACTGCTAAGCTAAGGGCGGTCTCGGTACTGTATTTGTTTTTGTTTAATAAGCAGCGATCCGGTGAGAGTTAGCTGGATGGGTTATTCCCTTGCTGCTGTATCTAACAGGCATCGCCAGTGACAGGTGGGCGTAACTGGAAAGCATGTAGCTATGACGTATCGGACACGGAGAGTCATATTGATGCTGATTGGTGCTACTACTATTCCCATAAGTTAGATCACTGCCGATTGGTGGAATTACGATCTCCAAGGCTAGGGCTATTACGATTGGTTGAATTACGATCCCCTTGTATCACAGTTGTGTTTCTTTATTTTGTTTATAATTTTAAGGTTATTTAGCTGACTAATGTGGTTGGACTGAGGTTGCCCACCCTATTCTATTAGCAACACGGGGTCTTATGTTTTAATTATTTTACACGACTCACTTGATACACTTGATTTGTATTATTGTTTATCATTGGTCACTGGGTAAGATATGTTATGTAAATTTGACCATGATTGGTCAAACTCGTGGGGAGGGTAGTTTGGTGCCTATTTAAGGCCTGCATTTTCACATTGTTAGTTTGTCAGAGGAAGGGACTGTTACTGTCCCGAAACGTCACTTGTTTGAATTAAAACTTTTTGTCACAGTTGGAACCGTTCAGTGAGTGCTTCTTTGCTACAATTTATATATATATATATATATATATACATACATACATAAAGTATATATATATATATATATATATATATATATGATTATATATGTACAGAAATATATAGGAATATCTCATTAGAGATAAATAGAACATATTCTGCTTTGTGCAGAACATTGGAATGAAAAATATTTACAGTAAAAACATAGTTAAAATCTTTATTAAAAATAAATTTTCATGTTTTCATCTACTTAACTACAAAGGGCTCCAATATATATATATATATATATATATATATATATATATATATATATATATATATATATATATATATATATATAAAATGTATTTATGTTTACTTGTGGATATATGTCTGTAAATAGATTTATACACATGCAAATACATCAATACATATGCACATGTATATAAACATATATACATACATATCCATCTTTAGACATGTATATGTATGCATCTCTATGGTAAAGCTCTTTGTCTGCGACCTCATATCTTTGAGCTCTTATAACATTTTTGTGCAATTGTTATTGAATAATTTTTATAAGATGGTGTTATTATGAGTGTAAATGTACTTTGTAATGTATTTTTGATGTGCTTATTGACACTTAGCTTTGAGGACGCGTTAACCCATCAAGTGTTAACTTGAATTTCGCTCAAGCGATTGCGTTTCCTTTCAACTTTTAATATGAGCAAAAAAAACAGATGCCCGCAAACACCCACAATATACACTTTATCGCTTGTGCATAACTGTTAGTGCTCCACTCGTAATCTGGCCATCAATGTTTTGTTGAAGCTTAATAAGTTTAACATGTAAAATAATTATACTACTGCCCAAATGTAAATATTTCTAGAATGGAGTTTGTTACTATTAGCTATATATAAATCTTTATTTTATACCCCCCTTAAATTACATCTGCATCTGTCATGTAATAATAATGATAACAATAATAAATATATAAAAATATATATATTTATTTAGAGTAAATATAGAGTCTAAACAACCGACACATGCAATTGTAAACAAACACCATTAATGAAGTAAAACATATTTATAGACTCCATATCGGAATACTGTCACACTTATATGTGTAACATGCCCTAGACAGAAACTCTTGTCATTTTTTTGCCTGACGAGGTGAACTGGAATCTTTAGAGATAAACAAAGCACTAAAATTGTTTGAGATGTGACAACTCTAATGAGTTCACACAAGAATTATGTAAACATTATTAAGTGTAATAAACGGATGTCAGCAGGCAATTCTGTTGAACTGTTTATGAAAGCAACATGAGCACTTTATTAATAATGTCTTTTTAACTTTATGCAGAGGGTGTAATAAGCCCTTGGCTTTGCTGTTGCTTCGATGGAAAATCATTACATGATAAAAGATGAGTCTGTTTAGTTGAGCCACCATGGTACTGTAAGCTTTCATTCACAAACGCCGTGTTCTGCAGGAAATAGCAGGGAGTCTGCCAACATTTCCTATTTAATTATTATACTGCCAGATCTTGACTTCTTGTCGCAACTTCCTGAGGCAACATCTGGTGGCAGTAAGCACAACAAAGCAAATAAATAAAGAACATAAAAATTTACACCCATGCTAATATTTTTTTATGTTTCTTCCAATCAACCTACAGTGAAAATGTAAAGCAGCAAATTTAAAATGCAAGCTTTTGTTGAGGAGACCTTTCATGAATTCTTGATTTAGTATTATTATTATGATTTTTTTTTTTTTTTTGCTCCAAGATAAATTTTAAGCTTAATCCTTCATTAATGGCCCTTGGCTGTTCTGTCATGTTACTGTGCACTTGTTTGTGTTTTATGTCGAGTTAAGGCTACAAACTATGTAAAACCTAATAAGCTCTGCATTTGGAAATAAGTCTGATTGCTGGCATCATTTTATATTGCATGAAAATAATATATTTCTCTTGGATCTAAAGGAGGGTATTTGTAAAAGGAATTAAATTTTTTTTCAAAACTGTATTCTCTGTGTTTAAATTTACAATGTACACAATAAAATGTAATCTACATTTAAAATTTAATCTACATTTACTTAACATTTTTCAGCCAATAGGATTGAGCTTGCATTCTATTGGCTGTTCCAATCAGCTAATAGAATGCAATCTCAATCCTATTGGCTGATTGGATCAGGCAATAGGATTGAAGCTCAATCCTATTGGCTGATTGCATTAGCCAATAGGATTTTTTCAACCTTAATTCCGATTGGCTGATAGAATTCTATCAGGCCATCGGAAATTCAAGGGACGCCATCTTGGATGATAACATTTAAAGGAACCTTCATTCTGCAAGAAGACTTCGATTGAAGAGGATGCTCCGCGCCGGATGTCTTGAAGATGGACCCGCTCCGCGCCGGATGGATGAAGATAGAAGATGCGGTCTGGATGAAGACTTCTGCCCGTCTGGAGGACCACTTCTGCCGGCTTGGATGAAGACTTCTCTCGGCTTTGTTGAGGACTTCTTGCTGCTTGGATGAAGATTTCTCCCGGCTTCGTTGAGGATAAATATCCGGTCTTCAAAACTGTAAGTGGATCTTCGGGGGTTAGTGTTAGTTTTTTTTTAAGGGTTTATTGGGTGGGTTTTATTTTTAGATTAGGGTTTGGGCACTTGAAAAAGAGCTAAATGCCCTTTTAAGGGCAATGCCCTTTTCAGGGCAATGGGGAGCTTAGGTTTTTTTAGTTAGGATTTTATTTGGGGGGTTGGTTGTGTGGGTGGTGGGTTTTACTGTTGGGGGGTTGTTTGTATTTTTTTTACAGGTAAAAGAGCTGATTTCTTTGGAGCAATGCCACGCAAAAGGCCCTTTTAAGGGGTATTGGTAGTTTAGTTTAGGCTAGGTTTTTTTTTATTTTGGGGGCTATTAGATTAGGTGTAATTAGTTTAACCTCTTAAGGACATATGACGGAATTTTTCCGTCATAAAACAATTGAGCAAATTGAAAGCTGCGTCCTTAAAGGGTTAAATATCCAATAATTTATTTTTTATTTTGTGTAATTTAGTGTTTGTTTTTTTGTAATTTAGTTAATTGGATTTATTTTATGTAATTTATTTCATTGTAGTGTAAGGTTAGGGGTTAGTGTAAGACAGGTTAGGTTTTATTTTACAGGTAAATTTGTATTTATTTTAGCTAGGTAGTTAGTAAATAGTTAATAACTATTTACTAACTTTTCTACCTAGTTAAAATAAATACAAACTTGCCTGTAAAATTAAAATAAAACCTAAGATAGCTACAATGTAACTATTAGTTATATTGTAGCTAGCTTAGGGTTTATTTTACAGGTAAGTATTTAGTTTTAAATAGGAATTGTTTAGTTAATGAAAGTAATTTTTATTTAGATTGATTTTAATTACATTAAAGTTAGTGGGGGTTAGGGTTAGGGTTAGACATAGGGGCCTATTTATCAAAGGTCTTGCAGACCTGTTCCAGCAGTGCGGATCAGGTCTGTAAGACCTCGCTGAATGAGGAGAGCAATACGCCCCCTGCATACTCGTGGCCAATTGGCTAATCAACCCGATCGTACTCGATTGGGTTGATTCCCGGCGATTCCTGTCTGCCTGGGTTATGGAGCAGCGGTCCAGCAACTGAAGACTCGCCATGTACATGGGCCCACAAGCTCCGTTTGGAGCTTGATAAATGGGCCCCTTAGGGTTAGGTTTAGGGGTTAATAAATTTATTATAGTGGTGGCGACATTGGGGGCGGCAGATTAGGGGTTAATAAGTGTAGGTAGGTTGCGGCGACATTGGGGGCGGGAGATTAGGGGTTAATAAATATAATGTAGGTGGCGGCGATGTTGGAGGCAACAGATTAGGGGTTAATAAGTATAATGTAGGTGTCGGCGATGTTAGGTGCGGCATATTAGGGGTTAATAAGTAAAATGTAGTCGTCGGCGATGTCGGGGTGGCAGATTAGGGGTGTTTAGACTCAGGGTTCATGTTAGGCTGCTTTATTGCAGGTGTTAGACTTTTTTCAGCCGGCTCTCCCCATTGATGTCTATGGGGAAATCGTGCACGAGCACGTAAAAACCAGCTCACCGCAGCTTTCAGCAGCCCTGGTATTGGAGTGCGGTATGGAGCTCAATTTTGCTTTACACTCACTTCTTGACTGTTAACGTCGGGTTCTTGTAAACCTGTAATATCAGTGCTGTAGGTAAGTGAGCGGTGACAATAGCTTGCAAGTTAGTACCGCACCCCTCATAACGCGAAACTCGTAATCTAGTCGAATGAGTTTCTTACACCTCTCTACTGGAATTTTGGACCACTGTTCTTTCGCCAACTGCTCAAGGTCTCTCAGATTGGTAGGGTTCCTTTTCCCATCTGCTGTTTTGAGATCTCTCCACAGGTGCTCTATTGGATTGAGATCTGGACTAATTGCTGGCCAGTTCAGTACTCTCCAGCACTTTATCTTAAAGCATTTCTGCATGCTTTTTGATGTGTGCTTTGGATCATTGTCCTGCTGCAAGACCCTTGACCTCTGTCAGAGACCCAACTTTCTGACACAGGGCCCTACATTGCACCACAGAATTCTTTGGTAGTCTTCAGATTTCATAATGCCATGCACACAGTCAAGACATCCAGTGCCTGAAGCGGCAAAGCAACCCCAAAACATCAGTGAACCTCCACCATGTTTGACTGTAGGGACTGTATTCTTTTCTTTAAAAGCCTCAGTTCTTTTTCTGAAAACAGTAGAAGGATGGGCTTTACCAAAAAGCTGTAATTTTGTTACATGTGTCCACAGCACATTCTCCCAAAAGAATTTTGGCTTCATCAGGTAAGTTTTGGCAAACTCCATTCTGGCTTTTTTATGTTTCTGTGTCAGGAGTGGGGTCCTCCTGGGTCTCCTACCATAGCGTCCCTTTTTCATTCCGATGGAGATGTATAGTGCGAGCTGACACATTGGGGCGGCAGATTAGGGGTTAATAACTGTAATATAGGTGGCGGTGATGTTGGGGTGGCAGATTAGGGGTGTTTAGACTCAGGGTTTATGTTAAGGTGTTAGGTGTAAACATAAATTTAGTTTCCCCATAGGAATCAATGGGGCTGCATTACGGAGCTTTACACTGCTTTATTGAAGGTGTTAGACTTTTTTTCAGCCGGCTCTCCCCATTGATGTCTATGGGGAAATCGTGCACAAGCACGTAAAACTAGCTCACCGCAGCGCTGGTATTGGAGTGCGGTATGGAGCTCAATTTTGCTTTACGCTGCAATATTGCCTGCTAACGCCGGGTTTATGAAAACCTGTAATACCAGCGCTGTAGGGAGTTGAGCGGTGACAATAACTTGCAAGTTAGTACCGAGAAGCTCTTACCGGAAAACTCGTAATCTAGCCGTATGATGATTACTCAGATATGAAATCATAAAGGGCTTATAGACCAATGCAATTGATAACAATTAGTACATACAACAAAATGTGATAAAATACATAACATTCATACAACTAAAATTGTACCTCACAAACACTCTATTTAGTTAAAAAACAAAATTGCGGGGGGCGCCGGCAGGGCCGCCACTAGAAATTTTGGGGCCCCTGACTTAACCATTGATCAGGGCACCCCCCACCCCCCCCCTCCCTCCTTTGACATGTGCAATTTTTGACCAAGTGACTAAAACGTATATGCACTTTATTCTTAAGTGTCTATTTAAACTTGGAAATGTTGTAAAGGTAGTAACATACACTGACACACACACACACACACTCACACATAAGGATTCATATATAGACACTCTAGCAAACACGCAAAGAAACTCAGAAACAGACACCCAAACAGACACTTAGCACTTGTTTACATTGACCTGACAAGTAATGAGGTAAACTACAGTTTTGTAAAAAAAGGAGATTTAGAAAACAAAATATGGAGTTCTTATTATCTTTTTGTAAAGGAAGATGCCAACTAAATGATGACAACAGCATGCAGTGGCTGAAAGGAAGGGCCCTGAACTGCCTAAACAATAATTTAAAGGTTAAATGGTAGATTGGTGACTTCCGGAAAGGTCTCATTAGTCTCAAAGTCTGTAGAAAAATGTGAATAATCAGTAGTAGGGTCAAAATGTCCTAAAAAGGAACAGACAATGGACACACACACACAAACTCAAACTTGCACATACACCCAAGGAAACACCAACAGAGACAGCCTCAGAAAAAACACAAAGACATACACACACACACAAAGACACCCACAGAAAACACAGAAAGACATACATACACCCTCACAGAGACACCCACAGAAAATACACACCCTCACAGAGACATCCACAGAAAACACAGACATAGATACACACACACACACACACACCCTCACAGAGACATCCACAGAAAACAGAGACATACACACCCACCCTCACAGAGGCATCCAGAGAAAATACACAAAGACAAACACACGCCCACCCTCACAGAGACACCCATAGAAAAAGCTCAAAGACATATGCATTCACCCTCACAGACATCCACAGAAAATGCACAAAGACATACACACCCACGCTCACAGAGATACCAACAGAAAAAATACATACACACTCATAGAGACACAAACCAAAGCACAAAGACATAAACACAGACACCCACAGAAATACTCACAGGAGGAAACATTTATGCACCTTGCATCCCCTAAATCAACAGTGTTTGACATGCATGATAAAAAAAATGCAGAAATTAAGAGATCACTTTTTAAAGAATCATATTTGTAAATGTGCAAACAAAAATAATTCTGTGAATTCAAAATTGTACATTAATGATCTGGGTAGATGGCTAGATGAAGAAAAGTACTTTTAAAAGGTTGACATATGTTTGTTTGATATTTTCCCCAACCAATAGCACCACTTCAAATATAGTGTACAAATGTTCCCATCTGACAGCAGTACTTGTGGATTTTGAAAATGCTGTACTCTATATGGTCTTGGTGGAACCATAAGCTGTGGTACTCATACCATTAGATCTGGTTAAATACAGGATTTAAGCTTGTTGGTATGCATTTCAAAATTAAGTCAGCTGTAGAGTAAACTGAACAGTTTTAAGTTAACCTGTCTCATTTCCAACACTGAGCAATCTTAGTCTGAGAGTATAACATGTTATGCAGATGTAAAAATCTTAGATAAAATGCCTCCTTGTATCTGGAAAGTCCTTGCATAAAGGGTCAGTAAACTGGAATGTAATATATATCATTTGTGTATTGAGGAGGAAACATTTCTGCATGGTTTTAAATATAGAATTTCTACAGCATTGTCAAATAATCATAAATACACTGCTGCTAAAAAAATGTGTTTTTATGGACCCCTGGCCCCACCATACAACTACTACCACACTGAAGTTACAATCTTAAATTGCACAAAGAAATAAAAAACATTTGCCAAGTAAGTCCTACCTCCTCTGCAAATGAAAGTGATCTGCCGTCTGACTCAGGCACACACTGTACAAACAAAGTGCCAAGTCTGTCTCACATTGTGCATAGTGGTTTAGTGCACACTCAGAAATCCTCTCAAATGCTAATACTTTACTCCTTGTAATAACATTTCCCATGCTCAATTAGCACTCTGCTGTAGTACCCACTGGTGGCTGCCAAAATTTAAAAAAAAAAAAAAAAAAAAAAATTTTTTTTTTTAGTTCTTGCCTCATGGAGCCCCCCAAGCCCATTGGGCCCCTGACAGGAGTCACCCCTGTCACCCCCTGATGGCGGCCCTGGGGGGCGGAGCCGGGCGCAACCAAGATGGCGGCGTAATTCCGAGCTCTGTTGATGGTGAGGCATTAAATGATTAAATTAAGAGAACTAAGCCAGATCTAAGTCTGACAGTCAGGGGCAATCAGCTAGTCATGCAGCCTGCAGCATAATTGGATCTCCAAGGATCACACAGAAGCCGCTCTCTGCTACCGCCACGCAGGTTGAGGTCTGACCGGGAACCTTGCTTATTACGCAGACAGAGGAACCGAGTCTGGGAGTCCTCTGAGTTGTATAGATCAACACAGGTGGCGGTAGGTGACATCGAGGGGGGGGAGCCTACTTAAAACATAACACAGGTCACAGCACAGCTGATATAAATAGCAGACAGGGGTTACACTGAGGGGCAAATGTGCTAAGGAAGCACACAGACAAGGCCATAACTCAGTCAGATAGGCTGTCAAACCCACAACTGACGGCTCCCCTCTTGGACAGAGACTGGCCTATTGCAATACATGAGTCGAGGTGAAGTAGATGATTACCACTATACAGACCATTTTGGCTTGTGGCAGCACGTAGACCTAACCTTAAACCAATCCCAGGCTACAGTAATTGTGGTCCAGAAACAAAAAAAATATATAAAAGGTACCACTCTTGCAACAGACTCCCTTGGGACCTTACACAAGATAGGGCTGGTGGCTCTATTACATTTAACTAATCCTCAGCTTTGGGACTTAAGGAATATATCCCACGCTAATAATGGCGTCAAAGCAAAAGGCTAAACAAGTCAGAGTACACAAACCACATACAGGCAAGAACAACTCTGTCACTTCTTAATTTAATACGGCGGATCAGACTCCTCAAGGTGAAAATGCGACTCCAACAGTTGCCTCCACGCACACAGATACACCCTCAGATACTGATCAACTCACACATGAGCTAGTCCAAGTCCCAGCGGCCATGCTCTCATCCCTCCCATCTAAGCAGGACATTGCAGACATTGTCCGGGCATATGTGTAAGAGAAGAACTGGCTGACTTAAAACAGGATGTCCATGCAATGGGCTTTAGAGTGGAGGCGCTAGAAGAAAGCAATGATACTATGAGAGAGGAATTCCACCAATTACAATTAAAATATGATCATCAACAGCACTCCATGGAAATGCTGTATGACAAAGTAGATGACCTGGAAAACAGGAGCCGCAGGAAGAATTTGCGTATACGTGGGATCCCTGAGTCTGTCCTCCCAAAGGATCTACCTACCTTCTTGCCAGCTCTGTTCAACTATCTGAAAGGCACCAACTCTCCAGAAACTATCCCTTGGGACCGGGTTCATAGAGCATTACGTCCGAAACCCCCAGACTTAGCCCCTCCTAGAGACATAATTATTGAATTTAAGAACTTCCACAACAAAGAGGATATAATTGGCCTTTCTAGGAAGAACCAACCGATTCGATTCAGGGGCACAGTCTTGCAATTTTTTGCGGACCTCTCTCAGAGGACCCTTCAACAAAGGAGAGAATTTGGCCCCCTGACACAGCTTCTCCGTCTTAAGAGATATCCCTACCGATGGGGTTTCCCAACCCAACCCTTAGTTATTCATGAAGACAGGAGACATATCTGTAAGGATGTATCTGAGATTGGAACTTTTTGCAGGGCCCTAAATCTGGAGGTACCCCGGTTGCCGCAATAATGAATCGACGTCCTTGCAGGTTGCAGAGTCTTCTGATACCTAAAATAAGTGGAGGTTGGCGAACACTCAGCAGAAAATAACTTTTTCTTCTCAGCAGTCCCAGGACCCAAAGCCTCAAAGGACAACACAACCTAAATCTCCAAAACTAAGAGATGATCGTTGATCACCAGGGATACTCTTGGTTTCTTTAAACCCACCCTGAATCGCAAGATGGAACTGGTTTCTTGAAATGCTTTGATACAGTTCCATTTAGGTTGCTATTTCTCATTCTGTTTATTGTTGAGATAGACTGTGTGAATTGGTTAACTAAGCCCCTAAAAATAAAAATAAAAAAAATAAAAAATAATGTTTACGAGATAGACCCTGAAATGAATGGAAATGCTGTATAACAAAGTAGATGACCTGGAAAACAGGAGCCGCAGGAAGAATTTGCGTATACGTGGGATCCCTGAGTCTGTCCTCCCAAAGGATCTACCTACCTTCTTGCCAGATCTGTGGTTGTTTTTTTTTATTATTATTAATTTTTTTATTTTTTAGGGGGCACATGCCAATGATCATTGATGATGCCACAATTGTCAGTTTGTACTTTGTTGTGACTGTCACTGGCTGGCGGGTGCTGTCGCCTGATGTCACAGTGAGTGAGTCTAGACAGTCTCTGGGTACGGCGGGTACTCTCTGCTGCGCTGCCTGGCCGGAACTTTCCATTTTGGCGCGCACTGATCTTTGACTTCTCTTCCTTCCTAAGTACTGACGGCTGCACGCACGTGTATCACAACAATTTTCTTGTGACTGCACGTGCGGTGCAGCAGTCAGGAGCAGGAGTCTGTCGACAGTGGAGTGTGTGGCGTGGGAACGTCTGGGACAGCCAGAGCCAGTGTGACAGACTACTGAGGAGAACGGAGTGGAACTGTGGAAATCCGTTCAACCTCAGGTAAGCTGCTCAGACTGACGGAGGGGCCACGGCGCGGGGGCACAGTGAACATTACTGCGGGGGGCACGGGGGGGCCGGGCATGGTCACTCACGGGGAGCTCACTCAGCTGAGTCAGAGTCACTGTGACTGACTGTCAAGTTAACTGAAGGGCTAATGGACATACTGAACAGGCAGGCTACAGGTGAGAGCATAGAAAGATGCCTGTATAAGCTGAGTATTTGTTTATGTGCAGGTTGAAGTAATTATATGCCCAGCAGGCAGTGTATATATTATATGTATGGTATGGTATTTTATGTGTAACTTGATGCATAACAGACAGGCTATGTGTGTATAGCAAGCAGGAATATCTGTTTATATGTATGCTATATGTAACTATATGCACAGCAGGTATATATAGTATAATCACAAAATAACTGAGTATAGTAGGACTCTTATGTAATATTTAGGGGGTCATAATGATAAATGTAACTATATGCATAATGAACATATATATGTGGCTATATAACAAGCAGGGTGTCAGTTTGTATGCATGCTATATGTAGCTATATACACAGCAGCCAGGATCACTTTGACTGTATAGCATAATGTCAAGAGGTGTATGTGAGCTGGCTTTCTGCCTGTGTGCATAATATATGTAACTATATGCACAGCAAGCAAGACACTCTACAATCCATATACCTGTAGTAAGGGGGATAACTTTCAGCATGAATTTGTTTATTTCTGTTTGGTTGTACTCCCTACTCTGTGTCTCATTCCCTCCCTCCCTCCCATGTGTCTCTTTCCCTCCCTCCCATGTGTCTTTCCCTCCCTCCATCCCCTGTGTCTCTCTCCCTCCCTCCCTCCCTCCCTCCCATGTGTCTCTTTCCCTCCCTCCATCCCCTGTGTCTCTCTCCAACCCTCCCACCCCTGTGTCTCTCTCTCTCCCTCCCTCTTGTCTCTCTCTCTCCCTCCCTCCCCCACTCCCTCCCCAGTGTGTCTCTCCCTTCCTCCCTGTGTGTCTCTCCCTCCCTCCCTGTGTGTCTCTCCCTCCCTCCCCTGTGTGTCTCTCCCTCCCTCCCCTGTGTGTCTCTCCCTCCCTCCCCTGTGTGTCTCTCCCTCCCGCCCCTGTGTGTCTCTCCCTCCCCTGTGTGTCTCTCCCTCCCCTGTGTGTCTCTCCCTCCCTTGTGTGTCTCTCCCTCCCTCCCTTGTGTGTCTCTCCCTCCCCTGTGTGTGTCTCTCCTCCCCTCCCCTGTGTGTGTCTTTCCTCCCCTCCCCTGTGTGTCTCTCCCTCCCTCCCTCCTGTGTCTCTCTCCCTCCCTCCCGTGTCTCTCTCCCTCCCTCCCCTGTGTCTCTCTCCCTCCCTCCCCTGTGTCTCACTCCCTCCCTCCCCTGTGTCTCTCTCCCTCCCCTGTGTCTCTCTCCATCCCTCGTGTCTCTCTTCCTCCCTCCCCTGTGTCTCTCTCCCTCCCTCCCTCCCTCCCTCCCCTGTGTCTCTCTCTGTCTCCCACCCCTGTGTCTCCCTCCCTCCCATGTGTCTCTCTCCCTCCTCTGTGTCTCTCTCCCTCCCTCGTGTCTCTCTCCCTCCCTCCCCTGTGTCTCTCTCCCTCCCTCTTTACCTCACTTCCTCTCTGCCTCACTCACTCCCTCTCTCCCTCCCTCCCTTCCTCCCCTGTGTCTCTCTCCCTCCCCTGTGTCTCCCTCCCCCCCTCCCAAGTGTCTACCTCCCCACTCCCCCATCCCTGTGTCTACCTCCCTTCCTCCCTCCCTGCCCAGTGTCTCTCTCTCTCCCTCCCTCCCTCCCTCCCCTGTGTCTCTCTCTCTCCCTCCCTCCCCTGTGTATCTCTCTCTCTCTCTCCCCCTCCCCTGTGACTCCCTCCCCTATGTCTTTCTCCCTCTATCCCCTTTTTCTCTCTCCCTCCCTCCCTCCCCTGTGTCTCTCTCCCTCCCTCCCTCCCCCCTGTGTCTCTCTCCCTCCCTCCCTCCCCCCTGTGTCTCTCTCCCTTCCTCCCATTTCTCATTTTAAGTGAAAGTTTTCATGAATAACAGAATTTCTTTTACTGTTTTACATGTTTCAAAAAAAAAATAAAAAATATGTGTTACCGTGACCTTTAAATGAGCTTCTCGTATTGGTTTCAAAATTCAATCATAATATATATTGCGCTGTGATAAGGTAAACAAATAGGTGAAAATTGGGTGAAAAATAGTGAAAATATGACTACAAGAGGTTAAAAAACAAAATTTCTCCAACGTTGGTGTATCCGGTCCACGGCGTCATCCATGACTTGTGGGATATTCTCTTCCCCTACAGGAAATGGCAAGGAGAGCACACAGCAAGAGCTGTCCATATAGCCCCCCCTCTGGCTCCGCCCCCCAGTCATTCTCCTTGCCGCTCTGAACAAGTAGCATCTCCACGGGGATGGTGAGGAGTTTGTGGTGTTAGTTGTAGTTTTTTATTTCTTCTATCAAGAGTTTGTTATTTTAAAATAGTTCCGGTTTGTACTATTTACTCTACAACAGAAAATGAAGAAGATTTCTGTTAAAAGAGGAGTATGATTTTAGCAGCAGTAACTAAAATCAATTGCTGTTCCCACGCAGGACTGTTGAGCCCAGAGAACTTCAGTTGGGGGGAACAGTTTGCAGACTTATCTGCTTCCGGTACGATTAGTCATATTTCTAACAAGACATGTTAATGCTAGAAGACTGTTAGTTTTTCCCTTAGGGGATCGGTAAGCCATTTTCTTAGATTCATAACAGATTAAGGCTTATAAATGGGCTCTATACTGGTTGACACTATTGTGGGTTAAATCGATTGGTTTATATCAGATTTATTGGACATTTAGAGTGTTTTTCTGTGTGTTATAAAAGCACTTTTGGGAACGTTTTTTTCGCCTGGCATCTAGTTAGACTACTACTTCAGTCAGAAAGGCCCCTTCACTCTGGTAATGCAGATGAAGGAGGCCCCGTTTTCGCGCCTCAATTGCGCAGTTTATTTCCTTGGCAATGCATACAGCTTCATTTGAGGGTCCTGTGGGTAAAGAAAACGGACTCAGGAAGGTTTATTTCAGTGCTGGATCACTTTAAGGGAAGGTAAAAAGCCTCAGCAAGGCTGTGGCAGTGATTGTTGTGTGATAAAATTGTTTATTTGAACAAATAGCTCCGTTTTGCTCATTTTAAGGGTTAAAGTCTTGAAACTTGGTGTGCAATACTTTCAAGGCACTAAGACTCTGGGGTGCAAATTTTGTAAAAATCGGACATTGCCTTCATAGTTTTTCAAACTTTCAGAAATAAAGTGTGCTTGTTTATTATTCAAAGAGACAGTAACGCTTTTCTTTAAAAACGTTTTTATTGCATTATTAGCCTGCCATATTCTGTCTAACATGTCTGTACCTTCAGATAGCTTATGCTCTGTATGTATGGAAGCCAAGGTGGTTCCCCCTATTAATGTTTTGTGCAAATTGTGTCATAGCGTCGAAACAAAGTAAGGACAGTACTGTCACATTTAATAAGATTGCCCAGGACGATTCTTTCATGTGAAGGTAGTGGGGATAGTTTATCATCCTCTCCTTCTGTGTCAATACCAGTTTTGCCCGCGCAGGCGATACCTAGTACATCTAGCGCGCCAATGCTGGTTACTATGCAGCAATTAACTGCAGTGATGGATAATTCTTTAGCAAATCTATTATCCAAACTGCCATCCTATTCTAGAAAGCGTGATTGCTCAGTTTTTAAATACAGAAGATGAGCAGGTTAGCGCTGAGGACAATTTATCAGTTGTTCCCTCACATCAATCTGAGTATAGCAGTGAGGGAGGGCCTGTCTGAAGGGGAAGTTTCTGATTCAGGAAAAGTTTCTCAGCAGGCAGACACTAATATAGTGATTTTTAAATTTAAGTTAAAACACCTCCGCGCCCTGCTTAAGGAGGTCCTAACTACTCTAGATGATTGTGATTCTCTGGTAATGCCAGAGAAATTGTGCAAGATGGACAAATTCTTAGAGGTTCCAGTGCACGCTGATGTCTTTCCGATACCCAAGCGGGTGGCGGACATAGTGACTAAGGAGTGGGAAAAGCCAGGTATACCTTTTTTTTTTTTTTTTTTTTTTTATATTTTTATTGAGGCAAATAATGAAAGAGTACAGGGAGTGCAGAATTATTAGGCAAATGAGTATTTTGACCACATCATCCTCTTTATGCATGTTGTCTTACTCCAAGCTGTATAGGCTTGAAAGCCTACTACCAATTAAGCATATTAGGTGATGTGCATCTCTGTAATGAGAAGGGGTGTGTTCTAATGACATCAACACCCTATATCAGGTGTGCATAATTATTAGGCAACTTCCTTTCCTTTGGCAAAATGGGTCAAAAGAAGGACTTGACAGGCTCAGAAAAGTCAAAAATAGTGAGATATCTTGCAGAGGGATGCAGCACTCTTAAAATTGCAAAGCTTCTGAAGTGTGATCATCGAACAATCAAGCGTTTCATTCAAAATAGTCAACAGGGTCGCAAGAAGCGTGTGGAAAAACCAAGGCGCAAAATAACTGCCCATGAACTGAGAAAAGTCAAGCGTGCAGCTGCCAAGATGCCACTTGCCACCAGTTTGGCCATATTTCAGAGCTGCAACATCACTGGAGTGCCCAAAAGCACAAGGTGTGCAATACTCAGAGACATGGCCAAGGTAAGAAAGGCTGAAAGACGACCACCACTGAACAAGACACACAAGCTGAAACGTCAAGACTGGGCCAAGAAATATCTCAAGACTGATTTTTCTAAGGTTTTATGGACTGATTAAATGAGAGTGAGTCTTGATGGGCCAGATGGATGGGCCCGTGGCTGGATTGGTAAAGGGCAGAGAGCTCCAGTCTGACTCAGACGCCAGCAAGGTGGAGGTGGAGTACTGGTTTGGGCTGGTATCATCAAAGATGAGCTTGTGGGGCCTTTTCGGGTTGAGGATGGAGTCAAGCTCAACTCCCAGTCCTACTGCCAGTTTCTGGAAGACACCTTCTTCAAGCAGTGGTACAGGAAGAAGTCTGCATCCTTCAAGAAAAACATGATTTTCATGCAGGACAATGCTCCATCACACGCGTCCAAGTACTCCACAGCGTGGCTGGCAAGAAAGGGTATAAAAGAAGAAAATCTAATGTCATGGCCTCCCTGTTCACCTGATCTGAACCCCATTAAGAACCTGTGGTCCATCATCAAATGTGAGATTTACAAGGAGGGAAAACAGTACACCTCTCTGAACAGTGTCTGGGAGGCTGTGGTTGCTGCTGCACGCAATGTTGATGGTGAACAGATCAAAACACTGACAGAATCCATGGATGGCAGGCTTTTGAGTGTCCTTGCAAAGAAAGGTGGCTATATTGGTCACTGATTTGTTTTTGTTTTGTTTTTGAATGTCAGAAATGTATATTTGTGAATGTTGAGACGTTATACTGGTTTCACTGGTAAAAATAAATAATTGAAATGGGTATATATTTGTTTTTTGTTAAGTTGCCTAATAATTATGCACAGTAATAGTCACCTGCACACACAGATATCCCCCTAAAATAGCTATAACTAAAAACAAACTAAAAACTACTTCCAAAACTATTCAGCTTTGATATTAATGAGTTTTTTGGGTTCATTGAGAACATGGTTGTTGTTCAATAATAAAATGAATCCTCAAAAATACAACTTGCCTAATAATTCTGCACTCCCTGTACAGAACATAGTAACCACAAACATAGGCCCTTAACCCGCAAGGGCAATTGTCAAAAGTATATAACGCTATCAATACAGTAAGCATGACATGTCATATTTTGAATCATTAATGAGAACTTACATTTCAAAAACAATAAGTGTTATAGAACAAATCGTCAAAGATAATGTATGCAATTGTAGTGCTTCCTGTGTGGTTAAAAAACAGAAAAACTGACTTCAAGTTTTTTAGATAAATCACATATAGGGCCCTTTTTGGGTCCTCCAGATTATAAACATATACATATATTATTGAGAAGTTTATCAATCATAACTATAATGCTGGACTCATGTAATATTTAGGGGGTCATCGATGGGATCTGTGTCCCTTAGCTTAATAAATAAGCTCCAAAAGGGGGGGGGCGGAGCATGGTAATATAGAAACAAACTAAAAACAAAAATTATAAGACAGTAGAGTTGGACTTGGACTAATACTAGGAGTGTATGTGGGGCTGGGAAAATTTCTCTAGCCTTAACATATAGAATCGTCTTTGCTGCAAAATTGTGGTACCTACTGGTTAAGGCTTGGGTTTTTATATACTATGAATTAACTTCAGTGCAGTAACAGAACACACTACCTGAGCATGGGCCCTATACCCAAGTAGCATGCCAGCCACAATGCGTGGGTGGTATTTAACAGAAATCATCTATTATACTAACTGAGGGCTAAGTGTTGCCAGATACAAAAAAACAATAAGGCAGTACAAGAACCTGCACATGTTACCCCGCAGTACAAAGAAAGTTTGCTGTCACCCTAACATTAATTAAACCCTCCAATAGCATAGAGAGGATTGTACTGTGGATATTATGTCTCAGGAGGAGTTCTTGGGCTGGTAGAGAAATAATATAGGGCTAACTATGATATCTCCCCTCAGGGGTTGATGTCACCACTGGACGAAGCCAGACAAGGGAAAGGGGATATGACCCACTCTCTCTCAAGAGTGGGAAAGGATGAGGGGAGATATCAATAACGTTGGGGAATTAATACACTCTGAAAAAAACAGAACGAAGAAAATAGGAGTTGACATAATATATCATATTACCCTCGCGTGAACAATAATAACAGCATTCTGGGTGGTTCCTTGTTAAGCTAAAAGAGTTGTCGTCTATGGATTGACTTATTTATTAATTATAGTCACACCTAAGGTTACACTTCATATACATAAGGATTGAGGTACTGACAGCTATCAGTATGTAAAGATAGCCATTAGGACAACTAAAAATTGTAAAACTATAGGAATTCTTATGGAAAGTTATAGTTATGGTCAATACTGCACCATCTCGGCCGCTGACGGCGCAGCAAGACAATATTATTTGCCAACACCCTGGCTTAAATATATTATCCCTCTCCTTTAGGTCATCTTAACTGATTATAATAACAGTTAGTCAGATCTCCATCAATAACGTTTATCTGATATATTACTATCATATATATAACTATTTAGGGGAAATAGTATAAGCGGACAACATATAAAATAATAAAAACATAGAATTTAAACAACAGAAACAGAACCCTATATAACTAAATATGGCAGTGCAGCTATATATAAGACCGAGTGTGTACTGTCGGATAGAGAGACATTTTACATATGGCTAGTTGGCTAATTAACATAAAAAATAATTACTGCATTGTATCAGCACAATAACAAGATAGTGACTCCACTGACAATAAAGGGCATATAGAATAGTAAGCTTTAGCACTATATATTATTTGGACATGTATCCCTATCATCTAAAAGCTCAGCTCATGGTAAATGTGAATTGGGCATGGTGTCAAATAGTAGCATATAGTACATTAAGTATATTGTCCCATCTAAGACAGTCGCCATCAGTACATGTAGCTACATTCTAGGTCTAAGCTTGAGGGTAAACACAGCAGCGTATATAAAACATGCAAGGCAGAGCAATGGTCAAGTGTTCAGCGCAAAGCCCATTGTCCCAAAAGACAAAATCTGCAGTACTGGGAGCAGGTAACCTGAGTTCTTTCTGCCCGTCCCTAGTATAGTAGAGTTACCAGAATATAGTGGACTGTATACATAGGATTGAAGCCGTTTTATTGTCACAGCCCAGTCTCTAAAATCCGTTACCATACTTGTTCAGATTGCACTCTCAAGACAGTCTAGCCCATACAAGGTAGCATAGCAGATCCGTTGTAAAGTGTGGGACAAATGTACTACATTGGTATAGATCGTCATACTCATATCCATCACTGTAGCCAGCTCCGTGTTTGTCACTGAAGATCTCTCCCAAGACGCAAAGGGTCTCCGTTTCTGACTGGCATGCTTATCTTTCCGTCCGATCAAATCTGCTTGTCCCCTCCACAACAGGTACTTTTTTACACATGCCTGTGGCTCCAAGTGCTTAGCTCTGGGGTCTCTCCGGGTTAGCCGGGAGTCGATCAGATATCAGTGGAAGTAAAAAAGCGTCAGCATGATCCACTAGCCTCACCTCAGTAGCCCGCATTCCCTCCCAGTCTATGCACCCAACACCATCAATCTGGGGCACGCCAAATATACAGTCTTTAGCGTGTGAGGTCCGGTCTGGCAAAAGCGCTCCCATCATTGAAGCTGCAGCTTTCCCATCTGTTTCCGTAGCGGTAGCCACGATATCCAAGGGAGGTATGTCTGGTGGTACCAGAGCTTGATAAAACTGTTTTATTACCGTGGCAAAGTGGTGATGGAGGGTATCCTGCATTTTAGCCTCCCATGCGTCAACTGTAGCTGCAATTCCCTTGTAGGCAGGCATATTGTAAAGGTTAAATTAGCAATATAGTTGTGTTGAGTAGATCTACGGATAGGCCCCAGCCACGTGGTCCAGCTTCAGAACCTAAACAGGTCGCTAAAATGTAAGGACGCCTTGAAATCTAAGAGTCTTGAGAGGTATATCTTCTTAGAGATGTAATAGGGTAAAATGTATGTCAATTTTCCCCAAAATCAACAAAACAGCCTTGATAATGTAAAATAGAGCCAGGAGCTCTTCACAAACACAACCTGCTGCTTCGGCTGTAGGCTCCGCCCCCCCCGGGAAAAGCCAGGTATACCTTTTGTTCCACCTCCTATTTTCAAGAAAATGTTCCCCATTGTCGATCCCAGAAAAAACACATGGCAAACGGTTCCTAAGGTTGAGGGGGCGGTTTCAATGTTAGCTAAGCGCACAACTATTCCTATTGAGGACAGTTGCGTTTTCAAAGATCATATGGATAAAAGATTAGAAGGACTGTTAAAAAAGAATTTATTCAGCAGGTTTTCCTTCTTCAACCAATCTCGTGCATTATTCCTGTCACTACCGCAGCGTATTTGGGTTCGAGGAACTGGAAAATTCGCTTCAAAGGGAGAAGTCATGGACAGAATTCACGCACTTAAGTTGGCTAATTCATTTATTTTGGATGCCGCTTTTCAATTGCTAAGTTAGCGGCGAAAAATTCAGGGTTCGCTATAGTGGCGCGCAGAGCGCTTTGGCTAAAATCCTGGTCGGCGAATGTGTTGTCCAAGAATAAATTGCTTAATATTCCTTTCAAGGGTAAGACCCTATTCGGGCCGGAATTGAAAGAGATTATTTCAGACATTACTGGTGGAAAGGGACATGCCCTCCCACAAGATAGGCCTTTTAAGGCTAAGAACAAATCTAATTTTCGTTCCTTTCGCAATTTCAGGAACGGACCAATTCCTAACTCTGCGGCCTCCAGACAAGAAGGCAACACTTCCCAACCTAAACCAGCATGGAAACCATTGCAAGGTTGGAACTAGGGTAAACAGGCCAAAAAGCCTGCTGCTGCTACCAAAACAGCATGAAGGGGTAGCCCCGATCTGGGACCGGATCTAGTAGGTGGCAGACTCTCTCTCTTTGCTCAGGCTTGGGAAAGAGATGTTCCGGATCCCTGGACACTAGAATAGTCTCTCAGGGATATTTTCTAGAAAGGAACTTCCTCCAAAGGGAAGGTTCCACATGTCTCACTTATCTTCAGACCAGATGAAGAGACAGGCATTCTTACACTGCGTAGGAGACATAGTAAAGATGGGAGTGATACACTCAGTTAGAACAAGGTCAGGGGTTTTGCTCAAACCTGTTTGTAGTTCCCAAAAAAGAGGGAACTTTCAGACCAATTCTGGATTTAAAGATTCTAAACAAATTTCTCAGAGTTCCATCGTTCAAGATGGAAACCATTTACAATCCAGGAGGGTCAATATATGACTACCGTGGATTTAAAGGATGCGTACCTACATATTCCTATCCACAAAGATCATCATCAGTTCCTAAGGTTCGCCTTTCTGGACAAACATTATCAGTTCGTGGCTCTTCCATTCGGGTTAGCCACTGTTCCCAGAATTTTCACAAAGGTGCTAGGGTCCCTTCTGGCGGTTCTAAGACCAAGGGGCATTGCAGTGGCACCTTATCTAGACGACATTCTAATTCAAGCGTCGTCTCTTTCCAAGGCAAAGGCTCATACAGACATTGTTCTAGCCTTTCTCAGATCTCACGGGTGGAAGGTGAACGTAGAAAAGAGTTCCCTGTCTCCGTCAACAAGAGTTACCTTTTTGGGAACAATTATAGATTCTTTAGAAATGAAGATCTTCCTGACAGAAGTTAGAAAGTCAAAGCTTCTAAACGCTTGTCAAGTTCTTCACTCTATTCTGCAGCCTTCCATAGCTCAGTGCATGGAAGTAGTAGGATTGATGGTTGCAGCAATGGACATAGTTCCTTTTGCTCGAATTCATCTAAGACCATTACAACTGTGCATGCTCAATCAGTGGAATGGGGACTATGCAGACTTGTCTCCATAGATTCAAGTAGACCAGATGACCAGAGACTCACTCCGTTGGTGGTTGACCCAGGACCACCTGTCTCAGGGAATGAGTTTTCCGCTGACCAGAGTGGGTCATTGTCACGACCGACGCCAGTCTATTAGGCTGGGGCGCGGTCTGGGATTCCCTGAAAGCTCAGGGTCTATGGTCTCGGGAAGAGTCTCTTCTCCCGATAAACATCCTGGAACTGAGAGCGATATTCAATGCTCTCCGGGCTTGGCCTCAACTAGCGAAGGCCGGATTCATAAGATTCCAGTCAGACAACATGACGACTGTAGCTTACATCAACCATCAGGGAGAAACAAAGAGTTCCTTGGTGATGAGAGAGGTATCCAAGATCATCAAATGGGCGGAGGATCACTCCTGCCATCTATCTGCAATTCACATCCCAGGAGTAGACAACTGGGAGGCGGATTATCTGAGTCATCAGACTTTCCATCCGGGGGAGTGGGAACTCCATCCGGAGGTTTTTGCCCAGTTGACTCAATTATGGGGCATTCCAGACAGGGATCAAGGTTCCTTGCTATGGGTCCAGATCCAAGGATCCCAAGGTGACTCTAGTGGATGCATTAGTGGCGCCTTGGTCGTTCAACCTAGCTTATGCGTTTCCACCGTTCCCTCTCCTTCCCAGGCTCGTAGACAGGATCAAACAGGAGAAGGCCTCGGTGATTCTGATAGCTCCTGCGTGGCCGCGCAGGACTTGGTATGCAGACCTGGTGAATATGTCATCGGCTCCACCATGGAAGCTACCTTTGAGACAGGATCTTCTAGTACAAGGTCCATTCGAACATCCAAATCTAGTCTCTCTGCAGCTGACTGCTTGGAAATTGAACGCTTGATTTTATCCAAGCGTGGGTTTTCAAATTCAGTGATAGATACTCTGGTTCAAGCCAAAAAACCTGTGACTAGAAAGATTTACCATAAAATATGGAAAAAATATATCTGTTGGTGTGAATCCAAGGGATTCTCCTGGAGTAAGATTAAAATTCCTAAGATTCTCTCCTTTCTCCAAGAAGGTTTGGATAAAGGGTTGTCAGTGAGTTCTCTAAAAAGGACAGATTTCTGCTTTATCTGTCTTGTTACACAAACGACTGGCAGCTGTGCCAGACGTACAAGCTTTTGTACAGGCTTTGGTCAGAATCAAGCCTGTTTACAGACCCATGACTCCTCCTTGGAGTCTAAATTTTGTTCTTTCATTTCTTCAAGGGGTTCCGTTTGAACCTTTACATTCCATAGATATCAAGTTACTATCTTGGAAAGTTCTGTTTTTGGTTGCTATTTCTTCTGTTAGAAGAGTTTCTGAATTATCTGCTTTGCAGTGTGATCCACCCTATCTGGTGTTCCATTCAGAGAAGGTTGTTTTGCGTACTAAGCCTGGTTTTCTTCCGAAAGTTGTTTCCAACAAGAATATTAACCAGGAAATAGTTGTTCCTTCTCTGTGTCCGAATCCAGTTTCAAAGAAGGAACGTTTGTTACACAATTTAGATGTAGTTCGTGCTTTAAAGTTCTATTTAGAAGCAACAAAGGAATTTAGACAAACCTCATCTTTGTTTGTCGTTTACTCTGGTAAGAGGAGAGGACAAAAAGCTACTGCTACCTCTCTTTTTTTCTGGCTGAAAAGCATTATCCGATTGGATTATGAGACTGCCGGACGGCAGCCTCCTGAACGAATCACAGCTCACTCTACTAGGGCTGTGGCTTCCACATGGGCCTTCAAGAACGAGGCTTCTGTTGATCAGATATGTAAGGCAGCGACTTGGTCTTCTCTGCACACTTTTGCCAAATTCTACAAATTTGATACTTATGCTTCTTCTGAGGCTATTTTTGGGAGAAAGGTTTTGCAAGCCGTGGTGCCTTCCGTTTAGGTAACCTGATTTGCTCCCTCCCTTCATCCGTGTCCTAAAGCTTTGGTATTGGTTCCCACAAGTAATGGATGACGCCGTGGACCGGACACACCAATGTTGGAGAAAACAGAATTTATGCTTACCTGATAAATTACTTTCTCCAACGGTGTGTCCGGTCCACGGCCCGCCCTGGTTTTTTAATCAGGTTTGAAAAATTTCTTTCTCTATACACTACAGTCACCACGGCACCCTATAGTTTCTCCTTTTTCTCCTAACCGTCAGTCGAATGACAAGTAATGGATGACGCCGTGGACCGGACACACCGTTGGAGAAAGTAATTTATCAGGTAAGCATAAATTCTGTTATTTAATTGTTGCCATACAAAACAATATTGGACTAGATAATACATTCTGATAGGATAATAAGTGGTAAAGAGCTCTATTACCTTGCGTATATTATATATTAAAATTCCTTAATCAAAAGTTAAAATTGACAATAAATTCACAATAAATTCATGCTATAGTGTTCAAAGCATATGATAAAAACAGATTAAGTTAAAATAATTAACGTAGGAGGTGGAAATAAATGTTCATCTAATGAATTGCAAGTATCTTTTGATGTGACTTTAGATGTGACTTTTAGTTGGAAATGAAATTACTCACAGTTTGCATGAAATAATTTTTCCAGGTGTCTGATTGGTTGAAACAGACAAGCCTTTATGTGAATAAAATAATTTTCCGCTGTAGTTAAAACTTGTAGATCGAAATTGTAGATGAAGATAACAACTAATGGATGGTAAAGATGCTGAAACTGTTTACCTAAATTGGGTTTGCAGGAGTTTCAGTTGTTGATAAAACTTGGTTCTGTATATTTAAACTGTTATCTAAGACTTGGTTTGCAGGAGTTTCAGTTGTTGGTATGACTTAATTAAGGAACTGTTTACCTTGTATTTATTTCCTGGAGTTTCTATTTTTCTGGTTGCGTGAGGTGTTTGAACGCTTCTCTTTGTAGGTGTCTGTTTGTAGCTGAAACTATATACCCTCCCAGGGTTTGCTGGAGTTTCAGTGATTGATGGTTGATCTGTAGTGAAACTGTTTACCTTGGAAAGGTTTGCAGGAGTTTCAGACCACCTGTTGGTTATAAAAATCTTTTCTTAAGAGTTGCTGGAGCTGTATACCTTTTTCAAGGTTTGCTGGAGCTTCAGGGGCGCGATCCGATATAGATCGTAGTTTGCGGCACAAGCGAGGGAACCCGCGTCGCCCGCAGTTTCAGCTCGCAACTCGAGCTATCCCATATATGTCGCCGTCAGATGCTAACGTGCCGTAAGTCTGACAAACCAGTGATGTCCAGAAATCTGCGCAAGTACAAATTTCTGGCGTCGCCAGTGACTTGCGGCACGTTAGAAACTGCCGGCGCCTACAAAACCTGACTAAAGTCTAAATCACCCGCACTGTCTAACACGCCTCCCTAACATAGCCCGACACGTCTAACCCTCTATCCGCTATCCCCCCTCACTATCCTAACAATAAAATATGTATTAACCCCTAAACCGCCGCTACCTAATAAAGTTATTAACCCTTAAACCGCCGCCAGCTATATTAAATCTATAACCCCCTAAAGTGAGCCCCTAACACCGCCGCCATCTACCTTACCTACCCCCTAAAGTGAGCCCCTACCCCGCCGCTATTTTAAAATTATTAACCCCTAATCTAATCCCCCTACCCCGCCGCCATCTATATTAAATTATTTAACCCCTAAAATACTAAACTATCCCTACCACTAAACCTAAGTCTAAGTGGCATTGCCCCAAAGTAACAGCTCTTTTGCCAGCCCTTAAAAGGGCTTTTGCGGGGCATGCCCCAAAGTAACAGCTCTTTTGCCAGCCCTTAAAAGGGCTTTTGGCGGGGCTTTGTCACAAAGTAAACTGCTCTTTTGCCTGCAATCTACATCCCCCTACACCACGGCCACCTATAATAAATGTATTAACCCCTAATCTAATCCCCCTACACCGCCGCCAGCTATATTAACTATATTAACCCTAATTATATTAGGGTTAATATAGTTAATATAATTATTATATTATATATATATTAAGTATAATAGCCCTATCTAACTCTAACATCCTAACTAAACTCTTATTAAAATAAATCTAATATTAATATTATTAATTAAAATATTCCTATTTAAATCTAAATACTTACCTATAAAATAAACCCTAAAATAGCTACAATGTAATTAATAATTACATTATAGCTATGTTAGCTATGTTAGGGTTTATATTTATTTTACAGGTAAATTGTTAATTATTTTAACTAGGTATAATAGCTATTAAATAGTTATTAACTATTTAATAGCTACCTAGTTAAAATAATTACCCAATTACCTGTAAAATAAATCCTAACCTAAGTTACAAATACACCTACACTATCAATAAATTAAATAAACTACAAATATCTATCTAAAAATACAATTAAACTAAACTAAATTACAAAAAAAACAAAAAACACTAAATTGCAAAAAATAAAAAAAAGATTACAAGATTTTTAAGCTAATTACACCTATTCTAAGCCCCCTAATAAAATAATAAAGCCCCCCAAAATAAAAAAATTCCCTACCCTATTCTAAATTAAAACAAGTTCAAAGCTCTTTTACCTTACCAGCCCTTAAAAGGGCCTTTTGTGGGGGCATGCCCCAAAGAAAACTGCTCTTTTGCCTGCAAAAAAAACCCACAATACCACCCCCCAACATTACAACCCACCACCCACATACCCCTAATCTAACCCAAACCCCCCTTAAATAAACCTAACACTACCCCCCCTGAAGATCTCCCTACCTTGTATTCACCCCGCCGGGCAGAACTCCTGATCCGATCCGGGCGATGTGTTCCAATCAGATTCAAGTTCAATCTGATTGGCTGATTGGTTCAGCCAATCGGATTGAACTTGAATCTGATTGGCTGATTCAATCAGCCAATCAGATATTTCTACCTTAATTCCGATTGGCTGATAGAATCCTATCAGCCAATCGGAATTCGATGGACGCCATCTTGGATGACATCATTTAAAGGAACCTGATTCGTCTGGAAGTCATCGTGCCGGAAGGATGCTCCGCGGCGGAGGAGCGAAGTAAGAAGATTGAAGATGCTGATTTGCTTGAAGACGTCGCCGATGGAAGAAGACTCTCTGCGGGTTGCTTCAAGACATCGCCCGGATGGAAGAAGACTTCACTGCCGCTTGCTGGAACACATCGCCCGGATCGGATCAGGAGTTCTGCCCGGCGGGGTGAATACAAGGTAGGGAGATCTTCAGGGGGGGTAATGTTAGGTTTATTTAAGGGGGGTTTGGGTTAGATTAGGGGTATGTGGGTGGTGGGTTGTAATGTTGGGGGGTGGTATTGTGTTTTTTTTTGCAGGCAAAAGAGCAGTTTTCTTTGGGGCATGCCCCCACAAAAGGCCCTTTTTAAGGGCTGGTAAGGTAAAAGAGCTTTGAACTTGTTTTAATTTAGAATAGGGTAGGGAATTTTTTATTTTGGGGGGCTTTATTATTTTATTAGGGGGCTTAGAATAGGTGTAATAAGCTTAAAAATCTTGTAATCTTTTTTTTTATTTTTTGTAATTTAGTTTAGTTTATTTAATTGTATTTTTAGATAGATATTTGTAGTTTATTTAATTTATTGATAGTGTAGGTGTATTTGTAACTTAGGTTAGAATTTATTTTACAGGTAATTGGGTAATTATTTTAACTAGGTAGCTATTAAATAGTTAATAACTATTTAATAGCTATTATACCTAGTTAAAATAATTAACAATTTACCTGTAAAATAAATATAAACCCTAACATAGCTATAATGTAATTATTAATAACATTGTAGCTATCTTAGGGTTTATTTTATAGGTAAGTATTTAGATTTAAATAGGAATATTTTAGTTTATAATATGAATTAGATTTATTTAATAAGAATTTAGTTAGGGGTGTTAGGGTTAGATAGAGTTAATATAGTTTATATAAATACTATAGTAACTATATTAATTATATTAACCTTAATATAATTAGGGTTAATATAGTTAATATATATAATGTAATAACTATATTAACTATAATATACTTAGGGTTAATATAGATAATATAGCTGGCGGCGGGGTAGGTAGATTAAATTAGGGGTTAATAATTTTAATATAGATGGCGGCGGTGTAAGGGGTTCACATTAGGGGATAGATCAGTTAGATGGTGGCGGTTTTAGGGGTTCACATTAGGGGATAGATCAGTTAGATGGTGGCGGTTTTAGGGGCTCACAGTAGGGGGTTAGTTTATGTAGATGGTGGCGGTTTAGGGGTTAAATACTTTATTAGGGATTGCGGCGGGGGATCGCGGTTGACAGGGAGATAGACATTGCGCATGCGTTAGGTGTTAGGTTTATTTTATCAGCCAGTTTAGGGAGTTACGGGGCTCCAATAGTCAGCGTAAGGCTTCTTATGGCTGCTTTTTGTGGCGAGGTGAAAATGGAGTAAGATTTCTCCATTTTCGCCACGTAAGTCCTTACACTGTATATTGGATACCAAATTGCGCGGGTTTGGTATACCTGCCTATGGCCCAAAAAACTACGGGTGACGGCAGAAATATACGCGCTTAACTTCTAGGTTACGCCGTATATAGGATACCAAACCCGCGCAAATATTGGCGTCGCCGACTTTTGCGGGCGACAATTTTTATCGGATCGACCCCCAGGTCTGGTGAGTGTCCACTTTAAGTCTTGTGGTGCTCGGTCTTGATCTTGATAAAGGCTGAAGCCTAAATGCGTAGATCTGCCCCTAGTGTGCACTCCAACAACTCAAGTCTGCATCTGACACTACCCAGGACTGAACACGAAAAAATCAGTTACCGGTGATTGCTATACACCGAGCACCACAAGACTTAAAGTGGACACTCACCAGACCTGAAGCTCCAGCAAACCTTGAAAAATGCAGTGTAGGGCTTAGTATAAGCCTGGAGCAGTCTAAGGGTTAAGGCTGTAGGAGAGTGGGTTAGAAGAGAGAGGGAAGGTGCTGGGTGCAACATTGTTGCAATTTAGGGTAGGCCCCTCCTTACCAGTAGATAAGCCAAGTTCTCCCTTGCAACTTCCTCTTCTTCTCCGGATCCTGGCTGAAGCAGTTTTTCTTAGCAGTTCTGTCATCACCAGTGCAGCTATGCATCATTCCAGGCGTTCTACTCTGCCTCCCAGACGTTACCAGTCGGAACAGGAACCTCCTGCACCTGCAAAAGAAAAAATAAAGATAAGTGTTCAATCTATTTCTGAGGATGATTTAGATATCATTCCCCCAACTCAATATACTACTGTTGTGTCAGCCCAGGTTCATAATGTGGAAGAGCAGGGACCTATTGATATTGAGTTAGCTCAGGAATCCCCCACACCGCAAGCATTGCAGACCCAGCAGGTTAATTTACCCCTTGATAGTGTACAGGCCTCATTTCTTAGTGCAGTACCCCCTGCTGCTATGTCAGCAGTTTCTGACCTGTTAAAAAACATAATATCCGCAATGGCTGCAGCCTCCCCAGGGCCCAGTGTGACACCAGCTGTTTTCCCTCCTGATCCTTCTAGTCAGGATCCGGATCCTGCTTTAACCACCCCCAGCAGCCATCGCCCTTTCACACCTCTCATTGAGGCACCACACGTGGCAACACGCGATCCCCAGCCCGGCCGGAACATGGCCTCTGTAACGGCCCCTCAGCCCTCAACACCCGGTTCACTTGCCCATAGGCGCACCATACCCGAGGCCCATGCCACCCCAGGGCCTATGCTGCACTCCCCAGGGCCTAGCGATCTCCTTCGCCAGCCGCGTGGTCCGGGTCCGACTTCCGGTGTCAACGCCATGTTAGTGACGTCACCGGAGGCGGACATCAGCACTTCCGGCTTGGCAGATTCCCGCGCGGTCGCAAGGACATCGGCTCCCGGGGCAACGCCACTTGCAGGTGAGCACCGAGAGCCGTCCTTGGCCGTTGGCGGGTTATCAGTGGGGGGTCGGAGGGGCCTTAGCAGCGCAAGCAAAGAGCGCAAGCGAGCAGCACATTTGAACATTAATCCTCAGGGGCATCAAAGGGGTCGCTCCATCATAAGAGGTAGTACCAGGCAGATAGCCAGTGATAGGGGTAGGGGGACACGCAGAGTTAACCCTTCCAGGGCAATGAGGCCATTACAGTTTTTACAAATGGGAGATAACGCAAATGCCGTTCAGCAGGCCACTCCCGATATTATTAACCCACACAGGGCTGATAGTGGTTTAGTACAAGCGGCCGCTCAGCCGCATGATATTGTCATTAATACACATATGTCTGATAATAGTCTGCATGTGAATCAAGGCAATGATCGCAGTATGCATGTGAATCAGAACATTGAGCATCATTTATCGTCTCATCATTTACCATCCCCCATTGGTGTGAATGCGGTTTTGAATGGTGTGAACGTACAAGCAGCACCTCAGGGATATAATACACCCCTGGTTGGCATACATAATGCAAATGTGCAATCTTTAGGCCAGCTACAACATCCCATTATGTCGGGCATACATGGGGTACAACCCCTTGCTCAGGGTCTCCACTCCCCCATTGCAGCCACGCAGGGCGCTCATGCACACTCATTAAACCATGCACAATCAATAAGCCAGGCAAGCCATAACCCTATTGTAGGCCAGCAGGGTGTGAATGCTCAGACATCTGAGAATGGACAGTCAGCGAGTCAGGGATTTCATACACCGCTTCATATAGCTCATCCACCCCTTGCTACTGATAATCCAGACACATCCATTGGGCAAAGTGCTCGCCAAATTCTATCTCTTTTGCAGGGAGCAATTGGATCACAAAGTGCTGCAAAAACACGGACCAACACTGCCACAGTCATGAGTGGGGCGGATGCAGGAGTAGCAGGCAGCATTACAGCAGGAGCGGCAGCCACCACTTCCACTGCACAGCAAGGGTCTTCAGGAGTCGCCCTCCAAAACCAGCAAGCAGGCCAGCCCGTTTCCAGCATGGGTCAGGGACCTCCTGCCATTAGTCACGGTGAGAATGCTTTATTTACACACAATGACCATTCTTCCTCTGACTCATCCTCTTCTAACTCAGGGTCTGAGACTGACTCTTCCTTGGGTTTACAAGGGGCAGGTCAGAAGAAAATGTTTAGAATGATTAAGAAAATTTTAAAGAGGGGGGTCAAGCCAGATAATAAGCAGGACAGCGCCAGTAACACCGCCCCGCAAAACCCATCTACAGAGGTGCCAGCTGAACCTCTCCCTACCAGGGCCATTTCCGAAAGGCGAGCAGCCCTTTATGGGGATGCAAGCCCAGGAAAAATATACTCATTGCATAGACACCTGCGCAAAAAGGTGGTCAGTAGGATTCACCATGGAAAATATGTTAATATATTTGACCTTTCGGTGGAGGCGTATAGGCAGAGAGAGAGGAGCGCTGAGGGAAACAGGGCCTAAAAAATTTAAACGCCCAGACACTTTTGATGAGTGGCTCCAGTGCTTCAGGGTTTTTTCCTCCTGTTATATCGAAAAGTACCCCTCCCAGAGTTTGCCTATCCTAAAATACACGGACACTATTCACTGGATTCAGCGTAATCACAGTGAAGGTGTCTGGAGGGAATATGATGCTGAGTTCAGGAGGAAAATGGCAGGAAATCCTTCCCTGACTTTTGACTCTACTGATAACCAGTTGTGGCAGCGAATGGACCCAAAAGGGGGTGCACACGCTGCTGTAACTTCAACTCAGCAATCAGCGCAGCAGTCCTTTCGCAATACCAGAAGCAGGAAATGGGGGGGAACTTGCTGGCCCTTCCAGGACAAAAAATGCGACAAGGGTAGCGCCTGCACCTTCAGACACGTCTGCAGGTACTGCTCTGGTCCACACCCTGGCAGTGACTGCATCAAACGCAGGGACCATACCAATAAGCCCCCTTCAGCAAACTTGGGCCAGAAAGGCGGAAACGCCAATTAAGGTACATGCCATGGCACCCTGGTTGTGGGCTTACCCAGACCAGGCGGCGGCACGTATGTTATGGGAGGGTTTTTCATTTGGTTTTCATATCCCCACATTTAGGCAAATCAAGGGTAAGAAATTTAATAGGAACCTTATTTGAGCATACCAACACCCCGAAGTAGTGAGGGATAAAATTAATAAAGAAGTGACTTTAGGGCGAATGGCTGGCCCCTTTGCTGCCCCACCTTTACCTGATTTGGTCATTTCCCTGTTGGGGGTGGTTCCCAAGAAAGAGCCAGGGAAGTTTCGCCTCATTCAGCACCTGTCGTACCCAAAAGGTAGCTCAGTCAATGATGCCATTGACCCCCAACTCAGCTCAGTGCGCTATCAATCCTTTGATAGCGCACTAGACCTGGTCAGGAGGGCGGGTCATGGTGCTCTATTGGCGAAACTAGACATTGAGTCAGCATTTAGGCTTCTTCCACTCCACCCTTCAGTTTTCCATCTAATGGGTTGTAAGTTTGCAGGTGTGTACTACGTGGATCGCTGCCTGCCCATGGGCTGCTCTTTGTCATGCGCCTTGTTTGAAGCGTTCAGTAGTTTCCTTCATTGGGTCGTAGCTTCAGAAGTGGGCAGCGATCCCATAGCACACTACCTGGACGATTTTCTCATTGTAGGGAGAGCAGGCTCCGATGATTGTTTATCCACTATGAACATCATGCGCAGCGTCATGAGACATTTCGGGGTGCCCCTGGCAGAGGACAAAACGCAAGGCCCCGCGTCCTGTTTAGTTTTCCTGGGAATCGAAATCGACACCCAGGCTAGGCTCTGTAGGTTGCCACCTGATAAAGTTCAGGGCATGCTTGAGGCGGTCAGAGCGGCAGTCTCTAATGCAGTTATTTCCCTGAAACAGTTACAATCCCTGTTAGGTTTGCTTAATTTCGCTTGCAGAGTTATCCCCATGGGTCGGGTTTTTAACCGTAGACTGGAAAGACAGCTTAGTGGTAGGTCAAACCCGAAATCAAAGATAACCCTAGGGAGTGAATTGCTGGCTGACCTAGTAGTCTGGGAACAATTTCTCACGCGATTTAACGGGATTTGGGTCTGGCGTACCCCTCCCATGTCTAGCCAGTTACTGCACCTTTTCACTGACGCAGCTGGATCGCACGGTTACGGGGCCTATTTCCAGGGAGAGTGGAGCGCGGAGCCCTGGCCGGAGTCCTGGGCCCCGGCGGGCCTTACTCGAAACCTAACTCTCCTGGAGCTATTCCCCGTGGTCTTGGCGGTTGAGCTGTGGGGTGAGAAGTTGTCGAACGGGACTGTTGTGTTCTGGACAGACAACATCAGTGTGGTTTTTGCGATCAATAACTTGTCAGCCACCTCAGCAAAGGTCATTACCTTGCTGCGCCACCTGGTGTTGCGCTGTCTGGACCTTAACATCCAGTTCCAGGCCCGTCATGTCCCGGGCGTTAACAATGTTGTAGCTGACGCCCTGTCACGATTCGAATGGGTGACATTTCGCCAGTTAGCCCCCAAAGCTGCAGCCGTGGGTTTACGCTGTCCTGATTTCCTTTGGCAGCTCGTCCTTCCTGGATAGCCTTACTGCCATTGGTCCGCTCCTCCTTAGCACCATCCACTTGGCACGCCTATGCCCGCATGTGGTCTGAATGGGACAATTTCTGTGCGTCCAGGGGAGCCGATGCTGCTCAGGGGTCTAGGGACACCTTACATGATTGGCTGGTGAGTTTGCATGCCTCTGGGGCCCGTCAGGGGGCAATACAATCCAAATTGGCCGCCCTCTCATTTTTCTATAGGGCATTAGCCATTCCTGACCCAACCAATTCCTTTTTTATTAGACAGGTGATCAAGGGTTGGGGCAGATCGCAGCAGCGGAAAATAGACACGCGCGAACCCATCACCCGCGACCGCCTAGAGCGATTGCTCTTGGCGCTCGACGTGGTCTGTAGATCAGATTTTGAAGCTCTACTCTTCAAAACTGCGTTTAATCTGGCCTTTGCCGCCGCTCTTAGAGTTAGTGAGGTAGTAGCACCCTCCAAGCAGGCGTCAGGGGCAGGTATACAACTGCAGCATATTAGAGCTGCCCCTGATTCCTTACTTCTTTTCCTGCCGCGATCAAAGACAGATCAGGAGGGAAAGGGAACCTGGATCCCCGTTCACCCTCAGGTGAACAGCGCATGCTGCCCGGTTAACTGCGTTAACCTTTACCTGGCTCAAAGGCCGCCTGGCCCGGGACAATTTCTGGTCCATGCGGACGGCAGATCCCTTTCCAAATTTCAGTTCGGTAGGGTCCTAAAATTGGCGGCAGTCCAGGCGGGGCTGGATGCTAGCAGACTGGCCCCGCACTCTTTTCGCATAGGGGCCACGACTAACGCTGCGCAAGCGGGCTCCTCGTGCGAGGACATAAAACGTATTGGGTGTTGGCGGTCCAATTGTTTCAGAACCTATGTCCGCCCAATTGTTTAATGTTTAGATGTTAATCAGGATACTAAAATGTTTGTCTCCACAGGCACTACCCCCCGGGGTGAAGCGAATCTGGATTGTGGGCCACTCCTTTGTCCACTGGGCCTCCCTACGCTGTGCGTCCCTCCCAATTGGCCAATCCCTAGGTCTCCCTCCCAACAAGGCATCCGTTAGGTGGTTGGGTGATAGGGGGATGTGCTGGCCCCAATTAGCAGGAACCATATCTGAGGCCCTGGTACGCTGGGGGAAGCCTCACATTATTATTCTTCACCTAGGGGGTAACGATGTGGGGGCCCATACCAGTTTTACAGTTGATTAAGGTTATGCAGGCAGACATTGGGTGGCTAAGAGTACGCATCCCGGGGGTCATGATAGGGTGGTCCCATATAATACCCCGTCTCCACTGGAGGCATATGTCGGCCCATACAGCGGCATACCGGGTTAGGAAGAAGATCAATGCGTCTGTAGCGAAAACCGTCACTGGGTCAGGTGGCTTTGTGGTACGGCACGAAGCCATTTCGGCTGATAGAACCGAGCTATATAGAAGGGATAAAGTTCACCTTTCAGATGTGGGGCTGGATTTATTCATAGGGGACATTCAGAGAGCTCTGTTACCCCTCCTGTAAATCGGGTTGTGGGTTGGCGGCAAGGGTACCATTAAAATGCTTCCTTGTGGCGGGAGATCCTCGGTCCGGTTGCGCAGGAGAAGGTCGCTAGGGGTGAGTGATGACCAGACTTCCGGGGAGGAGGGTAGGCCCTCACGTGCACGTGACGGTAACCCTCCTTCCCCCCTTTTGAGGGATGGTCACGTGATCTCTGCAACCCCTCAGCGTCATCTCCTTAGGGCAGAGACCCCTCTGCTGCTGTTCCCGTTGGGCCGGTGATCTCCTGCTGTTCTGGGTAGCTGATCTCTATGCCGCCATATATATTTTCAGTTCTATCAGTTCTATCTAGTTTTTTAGGTTAATAAAATTTTATGGCCTGTGACGGTCACAAAATTTTCCCATAAAAAGTTTGTCTGTCGTTATTTCGCACTACATTCTCATGTACATAGTTATTTAATTAAGTTATGTTAAATCCTCTCCTCTGTGAAGAAGGATCCGGTAAGCATTTAATCCCTTAATGCAGTGTAGGGCTTAGTATAAGCCTGGAGCAGTCTAAGTGTTAAGGCTGTAGGAGAGTGGGTTAGAAGAGAGAGGGAAGGTGCTGGGTGCAACATTGTTGCAATTTAGGGTAGGCCCCTCCTTACCAGTAGATAAGCCAAGTTCTCCCTTGCAACTTCCTCTTCTTCTCCGGATCCTGGCTGAAGCAGTTTTTCCCCTCCCTCCCTTCCCCTTTTGTAATGTTTTAATGATGTTGTATTTTCGACGGCACATTAATGGCAGGGCTATGGCTACTCACCCTAGGCCCAATAAGCCATTACTGTAGGATATGGATCTCCTCTCCCTGTTATGCGGTTTACACGGCTTGGTAACAGGGAATCCTTATGTAGGTGGAAGATCTTCTTTCACCCTGGGTGGCGGGAGATCCTCGGTCCGGTTGCGCAGGAGAAGGTCGCTAGGGGTGAGTGATGACCAGACTTCCGGGGAGGAGGGTAGGCCCTCACTGTGCACGTGACGGTAACCCTCCTTCCCCCCTTTTGAGGGATGGTCACGTGATCTCTGCAACCCCTCAGCGTCATCTCCTTAGGGCAGAGACCCCTCTGCTGCTGTTCCCGTTGGGCCGGTGATCTCCTGCTGTTCTGGGTAGCTGATCTCTATGCCGCCATATATATTTTCAGTTCTATCAGTTCTATCTAGTTTGTTAGGTTAATAAAATTTTATGGCCTGTGACGGTCACAAAATTTTCCCATAAAAAGTTTGTCTGTCGTTATTTCGCACTACATTCTCATGTACATAGTTATTTAATTAAGTTATGTTAAATCCTCTCCTCTGTGAAGAAGGATCCGGTAAGCATTTAATCCCTTAAGGTATACAGCTCCAGCAACTCTTAAGAAAAGATTTTTATAACCAACAGGTGGTCTGAAACTCCTGCAAACTTTTCCAAGGTAAACAGTTTCACTACAGATCAACCATCAATCACTGAAACTCCAGCAAACCCTGGGAGAGAATATAGTTTCAGCTACAAACAGACACCTACAAAGAGAAGCGTTCAAACACCTCACGCAACCAGAAAAATAGAAACTCCAGCAAATAAATACAAGGTAAACAGTTCCTTAATTAAGTCATACCAACAACTGAAACTCCTGCAAACCAAGTCTTAGATAACAGTTTAAATATACAGAACCAAGTTTTATCAACAACTGAAACTCCTGCAAACCCAGTTTAGGTAAACAGTTTCAGCATCTTTACCATCCAGTAGTTGTTATCTTCATCTACAATTTCTATCTACAAGTTTTAACTACAGCGGAAAAATTATTTTATTCACATAAAGGCTTGTCTGTTTCAACCAATCAGACACCTGGAAAAATTATTTCATGCAAACTGTGAGTAATTTCATTTCCAACTAAAAGTCACATCTAAAGTCACATCAAAAGATACTTGCAATTCATCAGATGAACATTTATTTCCACCTCCTACGTTAATTATTTTAACTTAATCTTTTTTTATCATATGCTTTGAACACTATAGCATGAATTTATTATGAATTTATTGTCAATTTTAACTTTTGATTAAGGAATTTTAATATATAATATACGCAAGGTAATAGAGTTCTTTACCACTTATTATCCTATCAGAATATATTATCTAGTCCAATATTGTTTTGTATGGCAACAATGAAATATTTTGTTTTTTAACCTCTTGTAGTCATATTTTCACTATTTTTCACCCAATTTTCACCTATTTGTTTACCTTATCACAGCGCAATATATATTATGATTGAATTTTGAAACCAATACGAGAATCTCATTTAAAGGTCACGGTAACACATATTATTTATGTATTGAAATACACACAGCTCCCCTCACTTGTTTTTTACACCATCGATCCCTCACAGTTTTTTGGAGGAACAGCTGTTTATCAGGGTTGAGCTGTCTCAATCCAATAGGTGCACTCACTCTTAACTGTTTTTCACTATAAAAAAAATAGAGCAAAAAATGAAATGTATAAAAAGCATTTTTTTTTACGGGGTGGGGGGGGGGGGCCCTTCATGGATTCTTGCACCGGGGCCCTGAGGTTTATAGTTACGCCTCTGCTGGGGTCACAATACACACAACACTACCACAGCTCGGCTGGAGTGAAGAAATGAGGGGTTAGTGTCCTTATACGCAAAACAATTCCATTTACACCCCATAAAATAGATAGAGATATGGATGGTAGATATATAGGTTTATCAGGATTGCTATTTGGCAAGCGAGTAACTTTTTTAAATGCCTATGCTCCTAATTCTCACCATATAAATTTTTTCAAATCACTATTCCGTAAATACTTAGATTTGTCACAGAGTGTGGTCTTTCTGGGGGGCGACTTTAATTTCCCACTAGAGTCAAAACTGGACACATCCAATATAAAAACAATGACCTCTAAAAAGACGGTTGGTTTTCTCTGGAAAGCCCTTAAAGACAATCTTTATGATATATGGAGATTCATCTATCCCGACAAGAGAGATTATACCTTCTTCTCCCACCCCAATCGCACCTACAGCAGGATTGACTATATTCTTACAAACCAGGAGGGGCTCCCCTTGATAGCCACTTCTAGGATATCACCGAGCTCTTGGTCAGACCACTCAGCGGTAGAGGTAAAATTTAAATGGCCAGACGCGGACACATACTCCCGGTATCTGGAGATTAAAAGGACTCCCTTCTGAGTAATCTCCTAAATCTAGAGAAACTAAGGCCTAGATTTAGAGTTGGGCGGTAGCCGTCAAAACCAGCATTAGAGGCTCCTAACGCTGGTTTTTACCGCCCTCTGGTATTTGGAGTCAGTCATTAAAGGGTCTAACGCTCACTTTTCAGCCGCGACTTTTCCATACCGCAGATCCCCTTACGTCAATTGCGTATCCTATCTTTTCAATGGGATCTTTCTAACTCCGGTATTTAGAGTCGTGGCTGAAGTGAGCGTTAGAAATCTAACGACAAAACTCCAGCCGCAGAAAAAAGTCAGTAGTTAAGAGCTTTCTGGGCTAATGCTGGTTTATAAAGCTCTTAACTACTGTGCTCTAAAGTACACTAACACCCATAAACTACCTATGTACCCCTAAACCGAGGTCCCCCCCACATCGCCGCCACTCGATTACATTTTTTAACCCACTAATCTGCCGACCACCACCTACGTTATACTTAAGTACCACTAATCTGCTGCCCCTAACACCGCCGACCCCTACATTATATTTATTAACCCCTAATCTGCCCCCCTCACCGTCGCCTCCACCTGCCTCCACTTATTAACCCCTAATCTGCCGAGCGGACCGCACCGCTACTATAATAAAGTTATTAACCCCTAATCCGCCTCACTCCCGCCTCAATAACCCTATAATAAATAGTATTAACCCCTAATCTGCCCTCCCTAATATTGCTGACACCTAACTTCAAGTATTAACCCCCTGATCTGCCGACAGGAGCTCACCGCTACTCTAATAAATTTATTAACCCCTAAAGCTAAGTCTAATTTTAACCCTAACTCCCCCCTAAATTAAATATAATACAAAAAATAATAAAATATTTACAAACATTAGAAAAATATTACAACAATTTTAAACTAATTACACCTACTCTAAGCCCCCCTAATAAAATTACAAAGCCCCCCAAAATAAAAAAATGCCCTACCCTATTCTAAATTAAAAAAGTTCAAAGCTCTTTTACCTTACCAGCCCTGAACAGGGCTCTTTGCGGGCATGCCCCAAGAAATTAAGCTCTTTTGCCTGTAAAAAAACACATACAATACCCCCCCACCAACATTATAACCCACCACCCACATACCCCTAATCTAACCCAAACCCCCCTTAAATAAACCTAACACTAAGCCCCTGAAGATCTTCCTACCTTATCTTCACCTTACCGGGTATCACCGATCGGTCCTGGCTCCAAAATCTTCACCCAACCCAAGCTGGGGTTGGCGATCCATAATCCTGAGGCTGAAGAGGTCCAGAAGAGGCTCCAAAGTCTTCATCCTATCCGGGAAGAAGAGGCGATCCAGACCCGGCAACCATCTTGATCCAAGCGGCATTTTTCTATCTTCATCCGATGAGGAACAGCTCCATCGTGAAGACCTCCAGCGCGGATCAATCTTCTTCCGACGACGTCCAACTGAAGAATGACGGTTCCTTTAAGGGACGTCATCCAAGATGGTGTCCCTCGAATTCCGATTGGCTGATAGGATTCTATCAGCCAATCGGAATCAAGGTAGGAAAATTCTGATTGGCTGATGGAATCAGCCAATCAGAATCAAGTTCAATCCGATTGGCTGATCCGATCAGCCAATCAGATTGAGCTCGCATTCTATTGACTGATCGGACCTCTTCAGCTGCAGGATTATGGATCGCCAGCCCCCGCTTGGGTTGGATGAAGATTTTGGAGCCAGGACCGATCAGTGATACCCGGTGAGGTGAAGATAAGGTAGGAAGATCTTCAGGGGCTTACTGTTAGGTTTATTTAAGGGGGGTTTGGGTTAGATTAGGGGTATGTGGGTGGTGGGTTGTAATGTTGGGGGGGGGGTATTGTATGTGTTTTTTTACAGGCAAAAGAGCTGAATTTCTTGGGGCATGCCCCGCAAAGGGCCCTGTTCAGGGCTGGTAAGGTAAAAGAGCTTTGAACTTTTTAAATTTAGAATAGGGTAGGGCATTTTTTTATTTTGGGGGGCTTTGTAATTTTATTAGGGGGCTTAGAGTAGGTGTAATTAGTTTAAAATTGTTGTAATATTTTTCTAATGTTTGTAAATATTTTATTATTTTTTGTAACTTAGTTCTTTTTTATTATTTGTACTTTAGTTAGTTTATTTAATTGTAGTTATTTGTAGGTATTGTATTTAATTAATGTATTGATAGTGTAGTGTTAGGTTTAATTGTAGGTAGTTTATTTAATTTTTTTATTGATAGTGTAGTGTTAGGTTTAATTGTAACTTAGGTTAGGATTTATTTTACAGGTAATTTTGTAATTATTTTAACTATTTTAGCTATTAAATAGTTCTTAACTATTTAATAGCTATTGTACCTGGTTAAAATAAATACAAAGTTACCTGTAAAATAAATATAAATCCTAAAATAGCTATAATATAATTATAATTTATATTGTAGCTATATTAGGGTTTATTTTACAGGTAAGTATTTAGCTTTAAATAGGAATAATTTATTTAATAAGAGTTAATTTATTTCGTTAGATTTAAATTATATTTAATTTAGGGGGGTGTTAGGGTTAAAGTTAGACTTAGCTTTAGGGGTTAATAAATTTATTAGAGTAGCGGTGAGCTCCTGTCGGCAGATCAGGGGTCAAATACTTGAAGTTAGGTGTCGGCAATGTTAGGGAGGGCAGATTAGGGGTTAATACTATTTATTATAGGGTTATTGAGGCGGGAGTGAGGCGGATTAGGGGTTAATACATTTATTATAGTAGCGCTCAGGTCCAGTCGGCAGATTAGGGGTTAATAAGTGTAGTTAGGTGGAGGCGACGTGGGGGGGGGCAGATTAGGGGTTAATAAATATAATATAGGGGTCAGCGGTGTTAGGGGCAGCAGATTAGGGGTACATGGGAATAATGTAGGTGGCGGGGGTGTACGGAGCGGCAGATTAGGGGTTTAAAAATAATATGCAGGTGTCAGCGATAGCGGGGGGGCGGCAGATTAGGGGTTAATAAGTGTAAGGTTAGGGGTGTTTAGACTTGGGGTACATGTTAGAGTGTTAGGTGCAGACGTAGGAAGTGTTTCCACATAGAAAACAATGGGGCTGCGTTAGGAGCTGAACGCGGCTTTTTTGCAGGTGTTAGGTTTTTTTTCAGCTCAAACTGCGCCATTGTTTTCTATGGGGGAATCGTGCACGAGCACGTTTTTTTAAGCTGGCCGCGTCCGTAAGCACCGCTGGTATCGAGAGTTGAAGTTGCGGTAAATATGCTATACGCTCCTTTTTTGGAGCCTAACGCAGCCATTCTGTGAACTCTAAATACCAGCGGTATTTAAAAGGTGCGAAAAAAAAAAAAAAAAAAAAAAGGTGCGGCCAGAAAAAAGCCAGCGTAGCTAACGCACCCCTTTGGCCGCAGAACTCGAAATCTAGGCGTTACTAAATTACCGACTGAGTACTTCGAGAAAAATATCAACTCTGTTGAGGACCCTTATATACTTTGGGAAGCCCATAATTGTACCATTGTATTGTAACTTATTGCACTTAAATCTCACGTTCAGAAAATCGCTAAGGAACTCTATACCACTCTTACTTCTAAATTGGCCCTAGCTGAACATGATCATAAACAGGATCCCACTAGTGGTGAACACCTAGCAGACATAAAAAACATCCGCAATCAACTTAATGATTTTCTGTCAGTAGAACAGCAAAAATTACATATGCGCTCTAAACAACTTTTTTCTATGAAGGGAATAAGGTGGGTAAACTTTTAGCTTCAGCCCTTAAACGGAAAAGGTTGAAAGCATATATACATCACATTAGGGCACCTGACAACACGAAGGTCCAGACCACCCCTGAGATCTTACAACAATTTCACAATTATTACTTTAATCTATATAACATCCAGCAAAAAAAAAGCACAGATATGGTAGACAATGGCCTTCCAGACTATTTAGACACCTTTAAACTCCCTAAAACTCACCAAAGACCAAATTAAGGATCTGGGGTTTACCGATCACACCTTCGGAAATTACTCTGGCTATTAAAATCTGAATGTGGGGAAATGTCCTGGCCCGGATGGATTGTCAGTTAGATATTATCAAGCCTTTCAGACAGATTTACTCCCTCATATGCTACACATGTTTAATAATGCAGCCCATATCGCACCCTTTCCAGCATCCATGCTGGAAGCTCACATAACGGTCCTCCCCAAGCCGGGAATATCTCCTGACTACACATCTAACTATAGACCCATCTCACTTTTGAACGTGGACATCAAGATCTACGCCAAAATCATAGCTCATCATTTGAATAGGGTCCTCCCATAATTAATTAATATAAATCAGGCAGGCCTCACACCAGGCCGAGAAGCCCGGGATAACACTACTAAAATAATCACCCAGTTGGAATATGCGTCCTCACATCAAATCCCTTCTGTGTTTGTGTCGATGGACGCAGAAAAAGCTTTTGATAGGCTAAATTGGAATTTCCTTAGACAGACCCTAACAAAATGTGGATTCTCAATTATCTTCATTGACAAAATATTTGCCCTCTATAGTCGCCTGAGTGCTAAAATTGTATTGAACAGTGACCTCTCCCATACACTTCCCATACGGAACGGCATGAGACAGGGATGCTCACTCTCCCCGGTGTTATTTATGTTGGCGATGAAGATTCTGGCTACCAGTATTAGACAAAATGTTAACATCAGAGGCTTCCAAATAGGCCCCCAGGAGTATAAAGTTACTATTTTTGCGGATGAAATATTTCTAACGTTATCCACCCCGAAAATTTCTATCCAGTTTCTTATGGATGAACTTTTACTTTATGGTTCATACTCAAATTTTAAAGTGAATGCAAGCAAATCAGAATTCTTGAGTATAGGCCTCCCTCAAACCGATATCCAAAATATAGTGGAGACCCACAAATTCAAATATCAAACGATCTCCACAAAATACCTAGGGGTCCACCTATCTACATCCCCATACCTACTGGCCACACTCAACTATTCCCCCCTCACTAAAAATATACAGCAAGAGCTACACTCTTGGCAAAACAAAACCCTCTCTTGTATCGGTAGAATTAATGCAGTCAAAATGTCTATACTACCAAAGATACTTTATATCCTCCAAACACTCCCCATTAATATTCCGGACTCCCAATTACTTGCACTACAAAAGATAATCAACACTTATATCTGGCAAAGTAAAAGACAGAGGATAGCTAAGTCTACTATGTATTGCACAAAAGAGGGTGGTGGTCTAGGGGTGCCACACTTACAATACTACAGATGGGCGGTCTTCCTTACCCAAATAGCCGATTGGTGTAAAAACTCCCAAAGCAAGGAATGGGTTTCTTTGGAGTGCAATTTAGCTGGCGTTTCTCAGTTGGGTGGTTACTGCTGGTTTACTCCCCAGAACAGGCAGTTTGACGACAATATTTCTAAATTGACACTGGTGACATACAAATTGTGGGACAAGTATTTTACAAAAATGCCCATTATCTCCTCTAACACTTCACCACTAACCCCATTATTAAATAACCCGAATTTGCCATTGCAGTTTATTGCCCATCAGCACCCAGCCACAAATCTATTTGATGTGGCCCTATGCTATAATGTACTACAGAATAACAAATAAAAACCTCAAGGAATACCACAGGGAAATATTTTATAACTGGTTCTGTTACCAACAACTTACACACTACATTAATAGTCATACAGAGAGGGAAAACATATTCAGACCTCTAACAGCCTTCGAGACCTTATGTCATATGTCAGCCCCCAAAAGAGGCGTATTATCTCTAACATATAAGTTACTCTTGTCACATCACTCTAGGAATCTTCCTACTTATACTAATAAGTGGGAGGAGGTACTACATAAACACATTACACAAAAGGAGTTGCTCCAGATATTTCAAAATATGAATAGGTACACCTCCTCGGTGCCAATACAAGAAATGAATATTAAACTTCAGTGTAGGTGATACTTTACGCCGTCTAGACTCGCCACAATATATAAGAATACATCATCAGCATGCTGGAGAGCATGTGGCGATCAAGGCACATTTATGCACATATGGTGGCAATGCCCCATCATAGCCCCTTTCTGGTCTAATGTCGTAGGAGAAATTGGGAAAAGCCAATAGGGATCTTAGTGCCTCTGGATCCAATAATAATACTGTTTAACAAATTCCCGAAGGTCCGGTTGTAAAATTTAGACTCCAGTTACTGTATATTATGATTAACAGCGCCAAAAGGTTAATACCGCAGTACTGGAAACAGACTAGCCCGTCCACTATAGAGAAGTGGAGAACTTTGGTATCTACTACAATATTATTGGAAAGAAACCACTTTGTGGTATCCAAAAGAATAGACGACTACTTGTCCATTTCCTTCATTTGGGAAGACTATATGGCATTACACAGATATTAAAAATGTATTCATATGGGGATAAACCCCTAAATCACATGCTTAAACTTGATCTCCTTATGATTGATCTAAAAATGACAAATCTATACTATACACAGTAATGGTGGGCCATGTGGAGATGAAAAAAACGCTGTATGTTTATGGTTTCAACAGTTTATACATGAATGTGCGAAAAATGTTCCAAGTTTCCCCCTCCCCTTATATTCTTGGAAATAGTTACCATATATTATCTACGACAAATATGATGTCATGTCCTACTTGTTGTAAAAACCTATCACTCAATAAAAAAAAATAAAATAAAAAAAATAAAATAAAATTGCATAAACCAAATAGGATTAAAAACACAAACTGCACAAAGCAGAGAGATCTCTAACAACAAGGGAGATTTAAGGTAGTAAATCACAGTGGGCATTCGTCCATACACATGAAAGTTCAGTATAATGAATGGATTGAATAGAGTTCCAGAGTCCGTGAATGCAGCGTATGGAGCGTGCTGTTATCATGCTGGAAACAAGACAGAAAAACTTTGTCTTAGAAGTATGCAAATCCTTACAGAGACCCACAACAGAAAGGTTGAGTCAATTTTTCACCATTTTAAACTGGATGCCAGTGTAATTTCTATATTGTCAGCACATGTTAATTGATATAGGTGAGTTTAATTGCAAATTACAGGAGTATCACAACTTGGAATGCAATCATTTCTTACAATTTTAAGAAGGTGCCAATATTTTTGTCCAGTCCATTTTTGTGTTTATATATGTATATACACATATTAACACATAAATATATATGTACTAAGCATATACATATATATTTACAGTTTAAACACAGTCCCCATAGACCTCTATGTAAAGGTACATTTAAGTGATGTTTTTTTTCTAACACCCCACACCCCCTCACTTTAACCCCTTATAACTGCTTCGGGACAGTTAATTAAAAATAATAAAGACGCTCATAATTTTTATTTAAAAAAAATAAGCAGTACACTTTTTTGGGGGGGATAATTGGGGGACATTTATTTAATTAAGCTTGCGGTAGCCACTTGTAATGGCTGGTTTAACATGCTCCCGTAAACATTAAAATATCACTTAATCTGTAATCTAGCCCAGAATGTTTAAATACAAGGGGCGCAATCAAATATACGGCGCAGGGTTTCGGTGCAAGCATGGGAACCTGTGCTGCCCGTAATTTCACCTTGCACATCGGGGTATTACATATACCCCACCGGCATTTCCTAAGTTCCGTAAGTCTGATAAACTAGCGATGTCCAGAAATAAGCGTAAAAACACATTTCTGGAGTTGCTAGTGACTTACGGCACTTTAGAAACTGCCGGCGCCTAAGAAAAGTAAAGGAAATATCAAATCTCCTGTAACAGTCTAACACGCCTACCCAAAAATAAGCCCGACATGTAAAACCCCTATATCCACAATCTCCCCTAGACTGTATTAACCCCTAGACTGACAACCCCCCACAACGCAATAAGCCTAATTATTAACCCCAAAACTGCCATAGCCCACACCACAATTAACATATTCTAATATTATTCCCTAAACCGCCATAGCCCACACCGCAATAAACCTATTCTAGTGTTAACCCCTAAGCCGCCATAGCCCACACAGCCTATTAAATCTATTAACCCCTAATCTGCCGCCGCCAACGTCGCCGCCACTATAATAAAGTTTATTAACCCCTAAACCTAAGTCTAACCCTAACGCCCCCCTAACTTTAAATATTATTTAAATAAATCTAAATAATATTAATATTAACTAAATTATTCATATTTAAAACTAAATACTTACCTATAAAATAAACCCTAAGATAGCTACAATATAATTAATAATTACATTGTAGCTATTTTTAGGATTTATTTTTATTTTACAGGCAACTTTGTATTTATTTTAACTAGGTACAATAGCTATTAAATAGTTAATAACTATTTAATAGCTACCTAGTTAAAATAACTACAAATTTACCTGTAAAATAAATCCTAACCTAAGTTACAATTACACCTCAAACTACACTATCATTAAATAAATTAAATGAATTAACTACAATTACCTAAAATTAAATACAATAAAATAAAATAAAACTATAGTACAAAAAAACCCAAAAACTAAATAACAGAAAATAATTTTTTTTTACAAGAAGTTTAAAACTAATTACACCTAATCTAAGCCCCCTAATAAAATAAAAAAGCCCCCCAAAATAATAAAATTCCCTACCCTATACTAAATTACAAATAGCCCTTAAAAGGCTTTTTGCGGGGCATTTACCCAAAGAAATCAGCTCTTTTACCTGTAAAAAAAGAAATACAACCCCCAACATTAAAACCCACCACCCACACACCCAACCTTACTCTAAAACCCACCCAATCCCCCCTTAAAAAAACCCTAACACTAACCCTTTGAAGACCACCCTACCTTGAGCTGTCTTCACCCAGCCGGGGCAGAAGTAGACATCCGATCCGGGCAGAAGAGGTCCTCCAGCTGGGCAGAAGTCTTCATCCGATCTGGGCAGAAGAGGTCCTCCAGCCGGGCAGAAGTCTTCATCCAAGCGGCATCTTCTATCTTCTTCCATCCGATGAGGAGCGGCTCCATCTTGAAGACATCCGACGCGGAGCATCCTTCCTGGCCAACGACTACCTGACGAATGAAGGTTCCTTTAAATGACTTCATCCAAGATGGCGTCCCTTGAATTCCGTCCCTTGAATTCTATCAGCCAATCGGAATTAAGGTAGGAAAAATCCTATTGGCTGATGCAATCAGCCAATAGGATTGAGCGTGCATTCTATTGGCTGATTGGAACAGCCAATAGAATGCAAGCTCAATCATATTGGCTGATTGGATCAGCCAATCAGATTGAACTTCAATCCGATTGGCTGATTGCATCAGCCAATCGGATTTTTCCTACCTTAATTCTGATTGGCTGATAGAGTTCAATCAGCCAATCGGAAATTCAAGGGACGCCATCTTGGATGACATAATTTAAAGGAACCTTCATTCGTCGGGTAGTCGTCGGCCAGGAAGGATGCATCGGATGTCTTCAAGATGGAGCCGCTCCTCGTCGGATGGAAAAAGAAAGACGATTGCGCTTGGATGAAGACTTCTGCCTGGCTTGAGGACCTCTTCTGCCTGGATGGAGGACCTCTTCTGCCGGATCGGATGTCCACTTCTGCCTGGCTGGGAGAAGACGGCTCAAGGTATGGTGGTCTTCAAAGCGTTAGTGTTAGGTTTTTTTTAAGGGGGGATTGGGTGGGTTTTAGAGTAAGGTTGGGTGTGTGGTGGTGGGGTTTTAATGTTGGGGGGGTTGTATTTCTTTTTTTACAGGTAAAAGAGCTGATTACTTTAGGGCAATGCCCGCAAAAAAGCCCTTTTAAGTGCTATTTGTAATTTAGTATAGGGTAAGGAATTTTATTATTTTGGGGGGCTTTTTTATTTTATTAGGGGGCTTAGATTAGGTGTAATTAGTTTAAACTTCTTGTAATTTTTTTTATTTTCTGTAATTTAGTGTTTGTTTTTTGTACTATAGTTTATTTTATTTAATTGTATTTAATTTTAGGTAATTGTAGATAATTCATTTAATTTATTTAATGATAGTGTAGTGTTAGGTGTAAATGTAACTTAGGTTAGGATTTATTTTACAGGTAAATTTGTATTTATTTTAACTAGGTAGCTATTAAATCGTTAATAACTATTTAATAACTATTCTACCTAGTTAAAATAAATACAAGTTGCCTGTAAAATAAAAATAAACCTAAGCTAGATACAATGTAACTATTAGTTATATTGTAGCTAGCTTAGGGTTTATTTTATAGGTAAGTATTTAGTTTTAAATAGAATAATTTATTTAATTATAGGAATATTATTAACTAATAACTAATAATTTAGTTAATAAAAGTAATATTATTTAGATTTATTTAAATAATATTTAAGTTAGGGGGTGTTAGGGTTAGGGTTAGACTTAGGTTTAAGGGTTAATAACTTTATTATAGTGGCGGCGACGTTGGCGGCGGCAGATTAGGGGTTAATAGATTTAATAGGATATGTGGGCTATGGCGGTTTAGGGGTTAATACTAGAATAGGTTTATTGCAGTGTGGGCTATGGCGGTTTAGGGGGTTATTACTAGAATAGGTTTATTGCGGTGTGGGCTATGGTGTTTTAGGGGTTAATAGAGTTTATTAGTTATTGCGGTGGGGGATTGCGGTTGACAGGTAGATAGACATTGCGCATTCGTTAGGTGTTTAGTTTATTTTTGCATTTTATGGTGTTGCGGTGCTCCCATACTCAGCGCAAGGCCTGTTACGGCTGCCTTTTATGGCGAGGTAAAAATGGAGTAAGATTTCTCCATTTTTGCCACGTAAGGCCTTGCGCTGGATATTGGATACCGATTTACGACGCGGGTCCCATGTTAGCCTATAGGAGTAAAAATTGCGAGTGACGGGTGAAATATATGGGCGTAACATGTATGCTACGCCGTATACGTAATACCAAAATTGCTTAAAATCTGGCGTCACTGGCTTTTGCAGGCGACAACTTTATATATAATGGAGGCCTACGTGTTCATAATAAATGATAGCATTTTTTAAAAACCACCCCATCCTCCATTTTATTTTCATGTATATACATGTTTTTAGTTGTTCACCAGTCCACCTGTAGTAGCTGCAATATCATCCAGTGAGCATTAAGACGCGACAGTCTACACCAAAATTATTATTGTTTAAAAAGATAGATATCCCTTTATTACCCATCCCCATTTTTGCATAATCAACACTGTTATATTTATACACTTTTGACCTCTGTGATTACTTTGTATTTAAGCCTCTGCTGATTCCCCCATTTTAGCCAATCAGAGCTGACTAATAAATAACTCCATAAAGGTGAGCACAATGTTACCTATATGACACACATGAACTAGCAGTGTCTAACTGTAAAATTAGCATATGAGCCTACCCAGGTTTAGCTTTTCAACAAAGAATATCAAGAGAACAAAGGCAAATTTGATGATAACAGTAAATTGGAAAACTGTTTAAAATTGCTATACCCTATCTGAATCATGAAAGTTTAATTTTGACTGACTGTCCCTTTAACTTACCACTTGTAATATGAGTGAAATGAGTGCATTATTTGTTGCACAATGCCAAGCACAAGAAACCGCACCCTGCATCATCGATTATTCTGCACTTGTAATCTAGCCCCATGTGTTTAGCCCCTGCAACTCCACTTTAAGATTTTAAGTATATTTTAGTGACAGCTACTTAAAAGCATCTATGTAAAATATTACCTTTCATGTTTCAAATTTATAATACAATCTATAGCAATGTTTGTACCTTGCTCACTCAAATTCCACTGGTTCCACTGTGACTGTTTTATATAGTGCAAGTGACTATTTGGTTCAGAACATATAGTAAAGGTTTGCGTTTACTTCAAAATGTACTAGCTGACTTGTAAAAGTGAACGTTCTGTAAGGCTTCCTATATCTCTTGATCATTCTATTTACTTTCCTTCTTAAATTTCTTGGTTGCAACTATTTTTTTCCTTATCTAAAGCAGAACACTTGTCTTTTTTGAAGGGTTATTAATTTCTCTGACCAAACTACATTTTATAATAAAGGTTTATCTATTCTTTCTAGGCAAGTCTGCTAAATAAACACAACCTAGCACACAGTGGAGCAATCTAACTTACTGCCATATAGTACTGAATTACAGCTGGATCAGCTACTGAAGACATAATTTTCTTTGAAACAGGACTATGCAACTGTTTATTTTGGAAGTACTGACAAATATATTTCTCCTTAATTTAACTTTTTTTTTTAACTCAGTAATGGTCATCACATTCTCTTTCATACATACCTAGGTATTTGGAGCAGTCTAAAGTTCCTATTAGTTTTGTTATATTTGATTAAAAATAAGAATAAAATAATAAAGAAAAAAACCCACCTTAAAAAACCCTATCCTTAAAAAAAACTATCCTTAAAAAAAAAAAAATATTTATACCATCTTGAACCCAGCTCCTTAGAGAGGCAGCAGTGGGTCTATAGAGGCAGGGGGTCCATGGAATCGGCGAACTCTTCTTCTGTGGTGGCAGCTGTCTTCTTCTTCCATGGCCGCCAGTGGTTCTCTTCTTCCATAGCATTGGTGGTTCCTCTGGGGCGGTCTTCTCCGGCGGTCTGGTGTCCATGCATTTCTATGGCTGATTTTCCAATTCAAATTCAAATCAGTCATTCGAAATTTCAGATTTGAAATTTAAATTGAAAAATCAGCCAATAGAAATGCAAGGACACCCCTATAAAAGGGGAAAACCTGCATTCAAACTTCAGTGTACTGTGGGGATAGCATGATAATGGATCTGGTGGAAGAAGAGGACCACCGGGGAGGACACCCCAGAAGAAGTGACCAACATTGAAGAAGAGGACCATTACCGCCATAGAAGAAGTGAACTACTGCTACCATGGACCCCCTGCCATTCTGGGTCACTGCTGCCCCCCTAAGGAGCAGGATTCAAGATGTGAGTTAAAATTTTGGTCTTCTAGCCTTAGTCTTTTTATGGGGGAATTTTTTAAGGATAGTTTTTTTTTTTTTAAGGATATATTTTTGTTTCTAAGAAAGTTTTTTTTTGAGGGGGTTTCCTATACTTTTAGGATAGGGTTTTTTAGGTGAGCTTTTTTTATTATTATTTTACTTTACTTTAATTTTAGTATAGGGCTTTTATTTTTGTGTATTTTTTTTTTTTAAACTGGTTGTGTTTTTTTTTCATTTTTTTGTAACTTAGGGATCTTGAGGGGTAAGCTGTTAGGGGCTTAATAGAATAGGGGGTTATGTCGTTTAGAGGTCATTAGTGTAGGGGGTTAATTGTGATGGGGGTTGTGGTGGTTTCGGGGGTTAATAGTGTAGGGGTTAATTGTGATGGGGTTGTGGTGGTCTCAATGGGTTAATTGTGCAGGGGTTAATTGCGATGGGTTTGTGGTGGTTTTGGGGTTTAAATAGTTTAGGGGTTTATTAGTGTAGGTTGGAATACCTTTATTTTTATTTTCAGGTTTTTTTTGTTGTGCTTATAGCTTTTTTTTTTTAAGCCAACTTTACGCGAGCTTTGAAGTCATGTAAAAAGTTTGAGTGTTAAATGCGATTCAATTTGTAATATTGAGCGTAAGTTAGTGTGGTCGCAATATTGCTTTATCATGCCTGTGATAACATAACTGCTACACTTGTAATGTAGGCCTCTATGTTTAAAGCAGCTACACCTTAAATGGCCATACATGGCCTATTTAAGCCCTATCTGTGTGGCTCAAAAGAATAGTAGACAACTAAAGTGTGACTGGGGGAAGTACAGCAGACAGGATCAATAACACCACCTCAAGCCTATACCTTAGGCTCCTCCTGACAGCAGAAGTCTTTATCAAGATGGCTCTATACATTAGGCTCCTCCCGACGGCAGAAGTCTATATCCAGACAGCATCTTCTATCTCATCCATCCGACTCGGAGCATCCTCTTCTGACAACGGCGACATGAAGAATGAAGGTTCCTTTAAGTGACATCATCCAAGATGGTGTCCATTGAATTCCGATTGGCTGATAGAATTTCTATCAGCCAATCAGAATTAAAGGTGAAAAAATCCTATTCGGCTGATCCAATCAGCCAATAGGATTGAGCTCGCATTCTATTGGCTGATTGGAACCAGCCAATAGAATGCAAGCTCAATCCTATTGGCTGATTGCGTGATGGAGCCACTCCGCGCGGATGCATGCAGATAGAAGATGCATCTGGATGAAGACTTCTCCCGTCTGGAGGACTACTTCTTGCCTGCTGGATGAAGACTTCTGCCGGCTTTGCTGAGGACTTTTACCGCTTCGTTGAGGATGGATGCGGGGTCTTCAAAAACTGTAAGTGATCTTCGGGAGTTAGTGTTAGGTTTTTTTAAGGGTTTTATTGGGTGGGTTTTATTTTTTTAGCTTAGGGTTTTGGGCAAGGAAAAAGAGCTAAATGCCCTTTTAAGGGCAATGCCCATCCAAATGCCCTTTTTCAGGGCCATAGGGGAGCTTTGGTTTTCTAGTTAGATTTTTTTTGGGGGGTTGGTTGTGTGGGTGGTGAGATTTTACTGTTGGAGGGTTGTTTGTATTTTTTTTACAGGTAAAAAGATCTGGATTTCTTTGGGACAATGCCCCGCAAAAGGCCCTTTTAAAGGGCTATTGGTTAGTTTAGTTTAGCCTAGGGTTCTTTTTATTTTGGGCGCTTTTTTATTTTTCATAGGGCTATTAGAGTTTAAATATCTGATAATTTATTTTTTATTTTGTGTAATTTAGTTTTTTTTTTGTTGTAATTTAGTTAATTGGATTTAATTAATGTAATGTATTTAATTGTAGTGTAAGGTTAGGTGTTAGTGTAAGACAGGTTAGGTTTTATTTTACATGTAAATTTGTATTTATTTTAGCTAGGTAGTTAGTAAATAGTTACTGGGAGTATTGTGTAAAGGTTTACTATATACTTTGTACAGGTGACCTTGATTGTGTTGGAGGGTGGGGTCTGTGTAGGTATTTAAGGATGTGGTCAGTGCCTGTCTATACATGACTAACGACATCTGTCCGAAACGTTGTTAATCTGTGCAGTCTGGCTCAATAAACCTTTGATTATTTTTGCAGTTTGATTGTGCGACTATCTTGTGTATTGCTACTATTTGTTTGGGGGTATTGTGCAGTGCCCCCTTAGTTTGCACACTGTGTGAATCCTAGGTGCTGGATTTTTGGAACTTTGATTACAATGTAACTATTAGTTATTTTGTAGCTAGCTTAGGGTTTATTTTTACAGGTAAGTATTTAGTTTTAAATAGGAATTATTTAGTTAATGTTTAGTTTTTAATTAGATTTATTTAAATTATATTAAAGTAGCAGGTGTTAGGATGTAGACTTTGGGTTAAGGTTTAGGGGTTTATAGCTTAGTATAGTGGTGGCGACGTTGGGGGCGGCAGCAGATTAGGGGTTAATAGCAGTAATGTAGGTTGCGGCGATGTTAGGGACAGCAGATTAGGGGTTAATGATATTTAACTAGTGTTTGCGATGCGAGAGTATGGCGGTTTAGGGGTTAATATGTTTATTCTAGGTGGCGGCGATGTCTGGAGCGGCAGATTAGGGGTTAATAATTTTATTTTATTGTTTGCGATGCAGGAGTGCGGCAGTTTGTAGGGGTTAATATGTTTATTTATAGTGGCGGCGATGTCCGGGGAGCGGCAGATTAAGGGGTTACATTTTTTATTTTATTATTGCGATGCGGGAGGCCTCGGTTTAGGGGTTAATATGTAGTTTATGGGTGTAGTGTACTTTTTATCACTATAGTTATGAGTTTTATGTTACGGCATTTGTAGCATAAAAGCCATAACTACTGACTTTCAGTTTACGTTATGGATCTTGTTGTTAAAGGCTGCACCGCTCACTTTTTGGCCTCCCAGGCAAACTCGAGCTTTGGAAGTCCATTGAAAAATAACTTTTTACGGCCAAAAAAGTATGCGGTACAAAAATTTCTGCAAGACTCGTAATACCAACGGTAGTGAAAAAGCAAGCACTATGAGGCTTTTTCAGCCGCAACACAAAAACTCGTAATCTAGCCGAGTGTTATTTGTGTTTTTGTATTATTTTTAAAAAGAAGAGAATGGGGATATTTAACTGTTGTCTAAGTTTATTTAATTTTTTAATTTTTATTTCTTTACTTTTTCGAGATAACAGGGAAGTAACTTGGTAAATATGCATAGAAAAGAAAAGTAAATAAAAAAACAAAGAATACAGAAAATATATGTACCATCATAAAAAGAGAGAAAAAAAAGTATCAGTTTGATTATAAGGAAATATAGTAAAATAGTACAGTACGTTAATCATTTCATAAACAAATACCTATGCTGTAAATTTCCATGATATACCATCCTACAGAAATCAATATTAGATCAAACAATCGATCATATATTCCCTGACACCTGGGGTTTTGGGATTGTGTATATGGCAGCTACCCCTGTTATCATATATCACATTTAGATAAAAAAAAAACACACAAAAAAACAGATTGACATTTCAGTGGTAACATACATATAGTCAAAAATGAGAGAATGGGGCGGACATAAATAAAAGGGGCAAAAAAAGAATATAGAAACAACATTTGTCACTGAATGTCCCATACTTAAATAGTGCCGTCCTGTTCACAGAAATAGTATGGAAGGTAAACATACATTTTATGGAATAAACTTCCATTTGAGGTGGTAAACACAAACAGCTAGATTACGAGTTGTGCGTTAGGGTTAAAAAGCAGCATTAAGAGGTCCCAACGCTGCTTTTTAACGCCCGCTGGTATTACGAGTCTTGAAATGATAGGCTCACCGCTCACTTTTTTTGGCCAGACTCAGAAATACTGCAAATCCACTTACGTCAGTAGCGTATCCTATATTTTCAATGGGACTTGCATAGCGCCGGTATTACAAGTCTAACCAAAAGTGAACGGTAGACCCTCTCCTGTCAAGTCTGGTACCGCTTTTTAAAGTCAGTAGTTAAGAGTTTTACACTACAACGCCGTAGCATAAAGTGCTAAAAAGTACACTAACACCCATAAACTACCTATTTACCCCTAAACCGAGGCCCCCCACATCGCAAATACTAAAATAAAATGTTTAACCCCTAATCTGCCGAACCGGACAATACCGCCACTATAATAAATATATTAACCCCTAAACTACCGCACTCCCCCAAACACTATTTAAATACTATTAACCCCTAATCTGCCTGCCCTAACATCGCCGACACCTACCTACATTTATTAACCCCTAATTTGTCGACCCCAACGTTGCCGCCACTATATTAAATGTATTAACCCCTAAATCTAAGTCTAACCCTAACCCCCCTAAGTTAAATATAATTACAATAAATCTAAATAAAATTACTATAATTAGCTAAATTGTTCGTATTTAAAACTAAATACTTACCAATAAAATAAACCCTAAGATAGCTACAATATAACTAATAGTTACATTGTAGCTATCTTAGGGTTTATTATTATTTTACAGGCAACTTTGTATTTATTTTAACTAGGTAGAATAGTTATTAAATAGTTAACTATTTAATAACTACCTAGTTAAAATAAAGACAAATTTACCTGTAAAATAAAACCGAACCTAAGTTACAATTACACCTAACACTACACTATAATTAAATTAATTACCTAAACTAAATACAATAAATTACAATTTTAAAAAAATATCTAAAGTAGGAAAAAAGCAAACACTAAATTACAGAAAATATTTAACTAATTACAAGATTTTTAAACTAATTACACCTACTCTAATCCCCCTAACAAAATAAAAAAGCCCCCCAAAATAAAAAAAGCGCTACTCTACACTAAATTACAAATAGCCCTTAAAAGGGCCTTTTGCGGGGCATTGTCCAAAGTAATCAGCTCTTTTACCTGTAAAAAAAAAAAAGTACAATCCCCCCCAACATTAAAACCCACCACCCACACAACCAACCCTACTCTAAAACCCACCCAATCCCCCCTTAAAAAAAACTAACACTAACCCCTTGAAGATCACCCTACCGTGAGACGTCTTCACCCAACCGGGCAGAAGTGGTCCTCCAGACGGGCAAAAGTCTTCATCCAAGCTGGGCAGAAAAGGTCCTCCAGACGGGCAGAAGTATCCATCCAGACAGCATCTTCTATCTTCATCCATCCGGCGGGGCATGTCCATCTTCAAGACATCCGACGCGTAGCATCCTCTTCTTTCTTCGTCCGATGACTGAATGAAAGTTCCTTTAAATGACGTCATCCAAGATGATGTCCATTCAATTCCGACTGGCTGATAGAATTCTATCAGCCAATCAGAATTAAGGTAGAAAAAATCCTATTGGCTGGTGCAATCAGCCAATAGGATTGAACTTCAATCCTATTGTCTGTTGCAATCAGCCAATAGGATTGAACTCACATTCTATTGGCTGATTGGATCAGCCAATAGGATTTTTTCTACCTTAATTCCGATTGGCTGATAGAATTCTATCAGCCAATCGGAATTGAAGGGACGCCATCTTGGATGACGTCATTTAAAGGAACCTTCATTCAGTCGTCGGACGAAGAAAGAAGAGGATGCTCTGCGTCGTATGTCTTGAAGATGGACCCGCTCCTTGCCGGATGGATGAAGATAGAAGATGCTGTCTGGATGAAGACTTCTGCCCATCTGGAGGACCTCTTCTGCCCAGCTTGGATGAAGACTTCTGCTCATCTTGAGGACCACTTCTGCCCTGTTGGGTGAAGACGTCTCACGGGTAGGGTGATCTTCAAGGGGTTAGTGTTAGGTTTTTTTAAGGGGAATTGGGTGGGTTTTAGAGTAGGGTTGGTTGTGTGGGTGGTGGGTTTTAATGTTGGGGGAAATTGTACTTTTTTTTTTTTTTACAGGTAAAAAAGGTGATTACTTTGGGGCAATGCCCAGCAAAAGGCCCTTTTAAGGGCTATTTGTAATTTAGTGTAGGGTAGGGCTTTTTTTATTTTGGGGGGCTTTTTTATTTTGTTAGGGGGATTAGAGTAGGTGTAATTAGTTTAAACATATTGTAATTATTTTATTATTTTCTGTAATTTAGTGTTTTTTTTGCCATACTTTAGATAATTTTTTAAATTTGTAATTAATTTAGTTTAGGTAATTTATTTAATTATAGTGTAGTGTGAGATGTAATTGTAACTTAGTTTAGGTTTTATTTTACAGGTAAATTTGTCTTTATTTTAACTAGGAAGTTATTAAATAGTTAATAACTATTTAATAACTATTGTACCTAGTTAAAATAAATACAAAGTTGCCTGTAAAATAAAAATAAACCCTAAGAGAGCTACAATGTAACTATTAGTTATATTGTAGCTATCTTATGGTTTATTTTATAGGTAAGTATTTAGTTTTAAATGGGAATAATTTGTATTAATTTTATTTAGATTTATTTAAATTATATTTGTTAGGGGGGGTTAGGGTTAGACTTAGATTTAGGGGTTAATAACTTTATTATAGTGGTGGCGACGTTGGGGGCAGCAGATTAGGGGTTAATAAATGTAGTTACGTTGCAGCGACATTGGGGGCGGAAGATTAGGGGTTAATAAATATAATGTAGGGCTTGGCGATGTTGGGGCAGCAGCAGATTAGGGGTTCATAAGTATAATGTAGGTGTCGGCAATGTCGGGGGCGGCAGATTAGGGGTTAATAAGTGTAAGATTAGGGGTGTTTAGACTCGGGGTTCACGTTAGGGTGTTAGGTGTAGACATAAAAAGTATTTCCCCATAGGAATCAATGGGGCTGCGTTAGAAGCTGAACACTGCTTTTTTGCAGGTGTTTTTTTTTTCAGCCGGCTCTCCCCCATTGATTCCTATGGGGAAATCGTGCATGAGCACGCTTTACCTGCTCACCGGTACCGTAAGCAGCGCTGGTATTGTGGTGAGATTTGGAGCTATATTTTGCTCTTCGCTCACTTTTTTGCGGTTAACAGCGGGTTTCTAAAAACCCGTAATACCAGCGTTATCTGCAAGTGAGCGGTGAGCATAAACTGCTCGTTAGCACCGCACCCCTGTTAACACAAAACTCGTAATCTAGGTGAAAGTCTGTAAAGGGATTCGAAAATGCCTGGGACATGCATAAGGCTATCCTAAGGAGAAAGTAATATGTAATATGGGTAGACTTGATGGGCCTTTTTGGTTCTCATCTACCGTCAAATCCTATGTTTCTTTGTTACATAATGAAATTTGTAGTTATATATTACCAAATAATATGTATATTTTATGACAGTTATTTCTGAGTATCAGAATATTTAAAGATAGGTAATAAGTATAAGAAAAGGAACAGTTGTAATCACTGCAACCCATCAGTGTCTGGTTTTATAATATTTATGTATATATAGAAAAGAAGAAGGGGGGGGAGAGAAAAAAATTAAATTAAAAAAAAAAAAATAATGGTGGGAAAAAAATAAATATTGCAGACTTTCATCTTCCTCCTAGTTTTCAACTTTCCACCCGGGTAGTCAATCAAAAGACCATAGGGGGCGGAAGGTTTCTCTTAAGGCCAAAATTTGTAAATAGTCATATTTATAGAATTGTAATGTAAGCATAAATTGGACCGATATTGAATATGACAAGATGACTCGCCATTTAGTAAAGAAAGCAAAAAACTTTTCTAGATTTCTACTCCTTTAGGATTAAATTGCGGCCTATCATAATATTAGAGTTGATTAGGTTACGGTCTTTCATATTTAGATCTGTACAGAGAAAAAATATATACTTTGGGTCGAAAAGGACTCTACAGTCTTATATTTTATTTAGCAAGTAAAGAATTTTATTCCAAAATTGGAGAATTTTTGGACAGTACCATAAACAGTGCATAATATCTGCCAAAGAGGCATTACATCTAGAGCAAGTTACATTGCCATCAATTTCCCATTTACATATTCTTTCAGGAGTAATATAAACATTATTTATTATTTTGATGTGGGATTCTTTCCATGTACAGTTGCAAGAAAAAGTATGTGAAAACTTTGGGATGATATGGATTTCTGCACAAATTGGTCATAAAATGTGATCTGATCATCATCTAAGTCACAACAATAGACAATCACAGTCTGCTTAAACTAATAACACACAAAGAATGAAATGTTGCCATGTTTTTATTGAACACACCATGTAAACATTCACAGTGCAGGTGGAAAAAGTATGTGAACCCTTGGATTTAATAACTGGTTGAACCTCCTTTGGCAGCAATAACTTCAACCAAACATTTCCTGTAGTTGCAGATCAGACGTGCACAACGGTCAGGAGTAATTCTTGACCAGTGCTCTGTACAGAACTGTTTCAGTTCAGCAATATTCTTGGGATGTCTGGTGTGAATCGCTTTCTTGAGGTCATGCCACAGCATCTCAATCGGGTTGAGGTCAGGACTCTGACTGGGCCACTTCAGAAGGCGTATTTTCTTCTGTTTAAGCCATTCTGTTGTTGATTTACTTCTATGCTTTGGGTCATTGTCCTGTTGCAACACCCATCTTCTGTTGAGCTTCAGCTGGTAGACAGATGGCCTTAAGTTCTCCTGCAAAATGTCTTGATAAACTTGGGAATTCATTTTTCCTTCGATGATAGCAATCCGTTCAGGCCCTGACGCAGCAAAGCAGCCCCAAACCATGATGCCCTCACCACCATACTTCACAGTTGGGATGATGTTTTGATGTTAGTGTGCTGTGCCTCTTTGTCGCCACACATAGTATTGTGTGTTTCTTCCAAACAACTCAACTTTGGTTTCATCTGTCCACAGAATATTTTGCCAGTACTGCTGTGGAACATACAGGTGCTCTGTAAACGTGCAGCAATGTTTTGTTTGGACAGCAGTGGCTTCCTCTGTGGTATCCTCCCATGAAATCCATTCTTGTTTAGTGTTTTACGTATTGTAGATTCGTTAACAGGGATGTTAGCATTTGCCAGTGACTTTTGTAAGTCTTTAGCTGACACTCTAGGATTCTTCTTCACCTCATTTAGCAGTCTGCACTGAGCTCTTGCAGTCATATTTAAAGGACGGCCACTTCTAGGGAGAGTAGCAGCAGTGCTGAACTTTCTCCATTTATAGACAATTTGTCTTACCTTGGACTGATGAACAGCAAGGCTTTTGAAGATACTTTTATAACCCTTTCCAGCTTTATGGAAGTCAACAATTCTTAATCGTAGGTCTTCTGAGAGCTCTTTTGTGCGAGGCATCATTCACCTCAGGCAATGCTTCTTGTGAAAAGCAAACCCAGAACTGGTGTGTGTTTTTTATAGGGCAGGGCAGCTGTAACCAACACCTCCAATCTCATCTCATTGATTGGACTCCAGTTGGCTGACATCTCACTCCAATTAGCTCTTGGAGATGTCATTAGTCTAGGGGTTCACATACTTTTTCCACCTGCACTGTGAATGTTTACATGGTGTGTTCAATAAAAACATGGCAACATTTCATTCTTTGTGTGTTATTAGTTTAAGCAGACTGTGATTGTCTATTGTTGTGACTTAGATGATGATCAGATCACATTTTATGACCAATTTGTGCAGAAATCCATATAATTCCAAAGGGTTCACATACTTTTTCTTGCAACTGTATTAGAGATAGGAGCCTCTCTGGTCCACCTAATGCTAGATTTTATTTCAGGTCAGTTCAGGTCTGGAAAATATTTTAGCTATTTTCAATAGATCAGGTCTAGTAAATTTTGGCCTTGTTTAGCTAGGCAAATTTTATAAAACAGGGAAATGGAATGGGACCCTTGTCTGTATAATTTAATATAGACATCAAGTTTACTGAAATAGGCTGCCATTTGATAAAAATTCTGTATTTCCTGATAAAATGGCAAAAAAGGAGTAGTACTGGATGCTCCGATAAAATTAGCAAAATTTATTATTCATCATTAAAAACGATACATGGAGAGACATGAAGACACAAGAGCAGGCGCAGCACTGGGCTTACGCGTTTCGGCTATAGAGCCTTAGTCATAGCATACAGGTGCTGGGCCTGACAGGTGCATTTAACACCTAAGGTTGATTCTTATTGGTTAAAAAAAAAAAATTTAAAAGAAAAACAACCCGCCCGCTTTCGGAAGAGTCATATGTGTTACATATAAAGAAGCAAATGCCTAAACAGAGAAATACACATTAAATTACAAAAGAGAAACATAATAACCAAAAAACCAAAAAACGCAAGTGTAAACAAATGGTATTAAATTTGAGAGAGTCAAATAGAGCTGGACATTGATCCATCAAGGCTAGCAGTTAGACAAAGGGAGCACAATTGTATCCTCAGGTGCCAATGCTAGTAATTTGAATATAATAAATGACACAATATGCGTATCCAAAGCTATGTGATAAAATTACTTGAAACATAATTAATAAATTGTCTTGAAAGAAAAAATGCAGTTATTTTACATATAATAATGACCCCAGTAGAGTGTGCGTACACAATAAGTCCTATGTAAACAATAATTATTAGGTTATAAGTTATAAGACTGAATGAAATGGGAAAAATAGTAATAACAATAAAAATAATAATAAAAAAGGGAACACGTTTATGTTGCGTATAGAAAATGATCTACAAGTACATAATAGATAGATAAAGAGATTCCAAGGGACTGGTTACCAAATAAAATATCTGTGGGACTACGTCTCACTGTTGAGTGGATATATATGTAGGTGATAAGGCGCCCTGTGTTATGGGAAAAATATATACAGGTCAAGAGGTTAGATTCAGGAGAGATAACAAAAGACTGGTGGTTATTCCCAGTAATTTATTAAATCATACCTGGAGTTAAGTCCTTTAGGTATTCTGGTGTCTAATTTGAGCATCCAGAATGCCTCTCTTTTGGCAAGTAGTTGACTAATATTGCCACCTCTGCTAGGCAGGACTACTTTTTCGATGATACACCACCTGAATGAACTAAGATCATTGTCATGTTTGCCATTGAAATGGAGTACCAATGGCGTGGTTGCTTTACCTATATTAAAGGATGATAGGTGTTCTCTGAGTCTTGAGTTCATATCTCTAGAGGTGAGTCCTACATATTGCAGGTGGCATTGGGTGCAAGAAATAAGATATATAACATTGCTGGCTGTACAGTTGAGGCAAGACTTAATGTCAAAAGTTTGACCAGTAGTGTAGGACGTAAAATCTTTAGTCACCTGAACAAAGTCACAGGGTTTACAACGTCTACTGCCACACTTGTACATCCCGCAGTGCCTTAACCACGAGCTTTGGTTGGTCTCAGTCTTTTTAAGTTCAGTGGGTGCTAAAATGCCTCCTAGTGTACTACTTTTCCTATAGGAGCATCTCAGACCTTGATCTACTGTAGTTATCAATTTGTCATCGGCAGCCAGTAGAGCAAAGTGTTTTTTTACTATATTGCATATTTTATTGTACTGGGCGCTGAATTGCGTGACAAAGTACACGCCTTGGGAGGACTTGGAGGGGATGCTGATTTGTTTGTCTTGTAATAGAATCTTTCTGTCAGTATGTTCAAGGGACTTTTTGGCCCTTGTAACATCATATGAAGGATAGCCTCTCTCACGCAGTCTTTCTGACAGCATGTCTGCTTCCTTGTTGTAAGTAGATGTATCTGAGCAGTTTCTCTTTAATCTAGTGAATTGTCCTTTTGCGACAGCGAATCTCATTTGTTTAGGATGGCTGCTGTTGCCATGCAACAAGGTGTTCCCTGAGATGGGCTTACGATAGACACTCATGGAGACGCCGCTGTCGTGTGTGCCTGTCAGGGTTAGATCTAAATAGTTAATACATGTGCTGTGTGACTCAAAGGTAAACTTTAAATTTAAATCATTAGAATTTAAAAATTCTAAAAAGGATGGCACATCTGTCTGTTTACCTGACCATACCAGGAGGAGGTCATCAATGTATCTCCTATAAAATTTGATGTCATTTCTGTAAGGATTGTCATCTCCAAAGATGCGGCACAGCTCCCACCAACCTAAATATAGGTTGGCGTACGAGGGAGCAAACTTGGCTCCCATGGCTGTGCCGCATCTCTGGAGATAGAAATCCCCATCAAATTTAAAAAAATTATGAGTCAAGAGAAACTCAATTACTGTGATGACATAGGTCTGGAACTCAGAAGAATAGTTACTGTGGCTCTGAAGGAAATAAGAAATTGCTTGCAGGCCCTTCCTGTGGGGTATGGAAGAGTATAGGGCAACTGCATCTATAGTTAACCACATGTATTTCTCTTTCCATTCAAAAGACTCCAAAATATTAATTATATGCTTGGTGTCACGAACGTATGACACCAAGGACAGGACCATGGGCTGTAAAATGGAATCCACCCACTGTGAGAGGTGCTCCAAAAGAGAGTCTATCCCACTCACAATGGGTCGGCCCTGGACATTGTCAATACTTTTGTGAACTTTTGGAAAATGGTGGAAACAGGGAGTTCTGGGATATTGTACATCTAGGTATTGGACGGTCTTGTCATCCAGAAATCCCTGTTCCCTACCATCATCCAAAATGTGTTTCAATTGTGACTTATACAAATTGGTGGGATCTCTGCGTAGTTTTTCATAATCGTTTGTGTTATGTAGTTGGCGTTTGGCCTCTGTAATGTAATCGTTCCTGTTCATTACCACTACTGCCCCGCCTTTATCGGCGGGGCGTATCACTATCTGATTGTTGCCCTTAAGTTGGGCTAGTGCATCTTTCTGTTTGAGTGTAAGATTTTGTTTAACTTTTTTGGTTTCTTTTTGAAGCTTAATTAGATCTATTTCGATCCTGTGCTGGTAAGTCTCCAATATTTGTCCTCTGGACATTATAGGGTAGAATTTGGATTTTTCTATGAGTGTGGTACCCATATTAATTGAACCCATGTCTGTGGATGACTCTATAGCTAGGGACTGTAGAGTGACTATGTCACACATTTCTGAGAAATCACTAATATTATTAGGAGTAGAGGTTATGGGTACAGGTTGTTCGTTTTGCACAGTGTTTGTACTACTGAAATGTTTTTTCAAGGTCAGGCTTCTAATTAGGCGATTTACATCAATGAGTGTTTGAAAAAGGTTAAAGTTGCTCGTGGGTGAGAAGCCTAAGCCTAGGGCTAAAACTGAAACCTGTTGTGATGTTAAATTAACAGATGACAGATTAATAACATTGGTATTCATTTGTATTTGCTCAATGGTTTGTTCCCCCTGCGTGGATATCTGCCCTGACCTACTTTGGTCTGCCCTCCACTGTGTGTTTGATCCAGGGCCTGTGGAAAAACCTGTTCTAGATCATTGGAGGTCAGGCTTGTATTGGTTATGGTCACGGTGGGGGGAGCAGTGGGCATGTGTAGAGTAGTGTGTTGACTAGTCGGATGTTCCTGTGAATGTGACTCCTTTTGTCTTACTATTTGTAAATTCTCTGGGACAGGAGTATATGTATACTTATTCTTTAATATGCCTGTAGGAAGGGATGGTACATTCTGAGCAATAGGAGTAGCAGTAGGCATAGGTTGGGCAGTAGTGGACACAGAGAGTTTGTTGCCTTCATCTGAGGAACATTCATTATCACTGCTTGAGAAAGAAACATTTCTCGAATTTGATCTGTGTCTTCTGCGTCCCCTGCTGCCCCTCCGTGTGCCTGAGGGGAATTGATTTCGTCTATATTCCCCTCTCTGTTTACGATTCCAAATGTATACAGAATCGCTCTGATAGTCAGAGCGATCTCTTAGAAATTTGGAGTGTTCATTCTCCATTATTAAGCTCTTTCCTCTTGCTACCATGCCCCTGAGAATAGAATCAAATTTAGTAAATTGAGGATCAGAGATACGTTTGTCCATTTCTATTTGTAAATCTGTAATGTCTTTTTTTAATAGTGTCCCAATTGTTTAGATTTGTAACTCCTCAGCATGATCTATTAGTCTGGAAGAGCATTCGGAAAGGACCTCATTCCATTCTGTGACCAAACTCTTTGTCAGTTGACGTCCACGTCGAAGGAGGGGAAATTTGTAAAGTCTCAGGCCTCATGTATCATGCCTTCTTGCATAGTATTTGTCCGAAGGCCCACACGTCCCATTGTACCTTACACTCTTTTAGCAGTAAGGTTTCCATTAGTTCGAAAAGGGAACTGAGTGAAAGGGACCTCCTTTACCTGTTTACTGATAAAATGCCCTAAGTTGCAAGATATGCATAGAAAGAGTTTACTAGAGATATTTGAATTCTGCAGAAATAACGTTAAAGGTTTTTAATTTGGTTGATATTATACAGTATTTGAGCTAAATAAACTATCCTTTTTGTGCCCACATTTCAAACACTTGGGATTTTAGTTCTGTATGAAATTAGGGTACCTATAATCAGAGAAAAGAGGACATAAGGTAATTTATGTCAAGAGTGAGGCATAATTTCTGCCATGCAACAATAGAGTTGTATAGGGTAGTCAAGTTTTTGAACATTTGGTGAATTTGTTTTTGTGGCAGTGGAGAATTGCATTAAGTAGAAATGGGGATATTAATACCTCTTCAAGATCAGTGTATGTTTGGTAGTTGTCCTTAGTGAGCAGTCAACTGCATAACAAGCCGGGATTATAATGTTATAAAGTTTAATATCGGGGAAGAAAAAAAAACAAATTCTTTTACTTTATGTATTGAGAGCAGGTGTCTTTCCCCCCCCCCAAAGGAATTTGGCTGATGTTTTATAGAAGGATTGTATATCTTTATTTAGAACAACAAGGGGGTACATTTTGCATAATATATAAGAGTTGAGGAAAAGTATTATTTTAATTAATATTATTTTAGCTGAAAAGTATATGGGGTACGGATTTCCATCTGTTCATTTTAGATATTGCTCCTGTAAAGAAATTTTGGAAATTAGTTTGCACAGTTTTTGGGATTCTTGTGGAAGTAAATTCCTAAATATCTAATGCATTCCACTTCTTTAAAGGAGTGTTGTTGATAGCTATGTTATTTTTTTGTAGCCATAAAATTTCTGTCTTAGATAAAATTAATTTTACAATTACAAATTGAACTAAATAGATCAAAAATAGATCAAAAATCTGTAGAGAAGTAGGAATGCTAGTTTTTTAGTTTTTAAAAAAATAAAAGTAAATCGTCTGCATATAGTGAGAGCATTACTTCCCTTATATCCTAATGTTAATTCCTTTTAATTCTTGTCTAAGGAGGATTGCTAGGGGTTCAATTGCTACATTGAATAGAGAGTGTGAAAGCGGACCAACCTTGTCTTGTGCCTTTATTTAAAGAAAAACTGGTTTGTCAAGCTGCATTCAACAATGATAGAGGAAACAGGATGATTATATTTTGCCTTTGATAAAACATTATAAAATTTCCTGAGAAGAAAAAATTCAAGATTGTGGAATATAGAGGATCCCCAAATTATGGAATCAAAGGCCTTTTTCAGCGTCAACTCTATCAGTAGGGCAAAATCTGTATTAATAATTTTTTTCTTCTTATCAAACTCATCTCAGAAATAATTCTAGAAATAAAGCTATTTTCCATGAAACTGGTCTGATCTTCATGTATGATCTCATTTAGGCATCTTTTGAATCTATTTGCAACAATGGAGGTAAGTATTTTGTAGTCTACATTTAATAGTGAAATGGGACTGTAGGAGCCTGGGTCTGTTGAAATTTTCCCTTTTTTGAGTATTAATGTAATAAGTGAAGATGAGAAATATTTTGAGATAATTTGATCTTTAGTGAAATATCTATTGTATAATGAGGTTAATGGGTCTAAAATATCAGATTTTAAATAACTCAGCTGGTATTTGGTCAGGACCTGGGGCTTTATTCAGTTCTGCTGCATCTATAGTTTCCGATATTTCTTCCAATAATATAGGGGTGTTCAATTTTTCTAGAAGAACTGAGGGAACTTTAGGGCTTCACGTTATTCCAAAAGGTATCTTTATTTAATAGATTTATTTATTTTGGGGTATAAATATTTTTAAAATATCTAACTAAGACTTTTTTTTAATACTTAAAAGATCGGAATATCTTATATTCCTGTCAATAATGGCTTCAATTGTATTGTTTTTTCCCCTTGCTTTGTCTACAGGGAGTGCAGAATTATTAGGCAAATGAGTATTTTGACCACATCATCCTCTTTATGCATGTATTGTCTTACTCCAAGCTGTATTAGGCTCGAAAGCCTACTACCAATTAAGCATATTAGGTGATGTGCATCTCTGTAATGAGTAGGGGTGTGGTCTAAATGACATCAACACCCTATATCAGGTGTGCATAATTATTAGGCAACTTCCTTTCCTTTGGGCAAAATGGGGTCAAAAGAAGGACTTGACAGGCTCAGAAAAGTCAAAAATAGTGAGATATCTTGCAGAGGGATGCAGCACTCTTAAAATTGCAAAGCTTCTGAAGCGTGATCATCGAACAATCAAGCGTTTCATTCAAAATAGTCAACAGGGTTGCAAGAAGCGTGTGGATAAACCCAAGGCGCAAAATAACTGCCCATGAACTGAGAAAAGTCAAGCGTGCAGCTGCCAAGATGCCCACTTGCCAACAGTTTGGCCATATTTCAGAGCTGCAAAACATCACTGGAGTGCCAAAAGCACAAGGTGTGCAATACTCAGAGACATGGCCAAGGTAAGAAAGGCCTGAAAGACGACCACCAACTGAACAAGACACACAAGCTGAACGTCAAGACTGGGCCAAGAAATATCTCAAGACTGATTTTTCTAAGGTTTTATGGACTGATGAAATGAGAGTGAGTACTTGATGGGCCAGATGGATGGGCCCGTGGCTGGATTGGTTAAAGGGCAGAGAGCTCCAGTCCGACTCAGACGCCAGCAAGGTGGAGGGTGGAGTACTGGTTTGGGCTGGTATCATCAAAGATGAGCTTTGTGGGGCATTTTCGGGTTGAGGATGATGTCAAGCTCAACTCCCCAGTCCCTACTGCCAGTTTCTGGAAGACACCTTTCTTCAAGCAGTGGTACAGGAAGAAGTCTGCATCCTTCAAGAAAAACATGATTTTCATGCAGGACAATGTCCCATCACACGCGTCCCAAGTACTCCACAGCGTGGCTGCAAGAAAGGTATAAAAGAAGAAAATCTAATGACATGGCCTCCTTGTTTCACCTGATCAGAAGCCCCATTGAGAACCTGTGTCCATCTCAAATGTGAGATTTACAAGGAGGGAAAAACAGTACACCTTCTGAACAGTGTCTGGGAGGCTGTGGTTGCTGCTGCACACAATGTTTGATGGTGAACAGATCAAAACACTGACAGAATCCGATGGATGGCAGGCTTTTGAGGTGTCCTTGCAAAGAAAGGTGGCTATAATGTGGTCACTGATTTGTTTTTGTTTTGTTTTGAATGTCAGAAATGTATATTTGTGAATGTTGAGATGTTATATGGTTTCACTGGTAAAAATAAATAATTGAAATGGGTATATATTGTTTTTTGTTAAGTTGCCTAATAATTATGCACAGTAATCAGTCACCTGCACACACAGTTATCCCCCTAAAATAGCTATAACTAAAAACAAACTAAAAACTACTTCCCAAAACTATTCAGCTTTGATATTAATGGGTTATTTTTGGGTTCATTGAGAACATGGTTGGTATTCAATAATAAAATTAATCCTCAAAAAATTCAACTTGCCTAATAATTCTGCACTCCCTGTAGTCTAGCTAGGTTTTTAGTGGACTTACCAAAATGGCCTTTGTAAATTGTGTTAATTTTTTTTTTTACATTTTGTAATGCTCTTTTAATTATTTTTACTTCTATTTGTTGCAGTGATAAAATACAGCAATGTTTTTCTTAGCTAGTACATTATTATATTTCAATAAAATTAACAGATACTTAAAGATACTTAGACTTATAGAAAAATAAAACAAATAAAAATACTAAAATACAATTTCTGTCTCCAAAATGCAGTCTAATTTTGAAGAGGAAACAAAAATTCATCAGACTAATTACGACTGTTCATTCTAATAAAGCTTATTTTATGTTGATTACAGCAAAGTAGATGATAAATAAAGTCTGCAATAATAGCATAACATCGTAAATTTGTGGCTCAGAAAAGTGCTTATATGTTTTATTTTAAAGGCATTATATTGCAGTTCTTATATGTAAGTATTCCCATAAGCAATTTCTTTGTATATGTAACCAATACCATCTGTTTAGTGAGATATTTACGAGAACCTAAAACTAAATTATACTATTTGCTACATATTGTCAGAATCCATTTTTTTTAAATAGTAGAATCCACAATGTCTGTGCATTACATTTGTAGTTTCAGAATTTTTATTTAATCATTGTGGGAATTGTTCAAATTATTCTCAAGTATTGCTATTCTTCTAATAATCTCAATTCACTTACAGAATTCTCTAAATTGTTTATAATTTTTTTATTTTATTTTTTATAAATGATTGATATTTGAATGCTGTTTGATTTTCTATTTTATAAAATATTAACTTGCCTCCGCTACTCTTTTTTTTTTTTAATATCTTTTTATTGAGGACATAATGGCAAATACACATTACATAAAACATAAGAGCATAATTGTTACATCAAATATTTGCATCATATCTGAAAAACTCAATTATAAAAATTAAATACAGTCCTCTATTTTCTCTTTACTTTCCTATGTAGGTCTTGCGTGGACCTACATTGCTAATAGTAGATTATAATATAGAGTGAAAATCAACAAAACAAAATTTGCTTCTTGGTATAAGGAGCAAAGACCATAACTGAGCACAGCAAACAAAATGTTACTATATATTGGTTACAATCCAACGGCATAAACAGCTATTAATATAAGTGTAGTTAAGCCACAATGATCAATATTAATTTGCTACCACACAGCGAGTACTAACAGAAAGTGAGTTGTTAATAAATATAAGGGTGTTTCCTTTATCACCTAGGATTGATGTTGGTGGGGCGCTTATAATTGAGCCTGGGTAGTATATTCATAAAGCCATCCTGGTGGTCAGCTAGTAAGTTGTCATGTTAATGCTATGGTATTATAGCAGTGCGCAACTGTATAAAGGTTGGAGTACATGCGGTATGCGCAATCCTAATATATTGGAGCAACTGTACATTTATGCTGTTAAAGTAACTCATGTAGTTCCCTGTGTGAATAACTATTATATAACATAGATAAAATTAATTTTATAGGGATATACACCTTGATTTAGCGTAAAAAGATTCAGAGAGCCTGACAAAGATGAGCAAATTGTTCTTTCCTCGTGTCTAATGTTATAGGCCTATCATTATAATGCTAAGTGTTTAGCTATGGGGTTGGGGTTAGAATGTTTGCTTGTAATTTATGTTTGTAGATTGTGTAAAGTTATAGGACATCCCAGCCTGGTTGTTTAATATCATGAATTCTTATGGATTTAGTATATAAGGGAAGCTCCTGTATCAAGGGGTGACACATTAACATCATCCTCTAGAGTGTGTAATCAGCATATTAGTACTAGGTTGCTGTCTCGGCCGCAGACAGCAAGGTGTCCTAGATAGTGTAGGAGTAGTGCCTGTGTGTTCACATTATATTAGAAAATGACAAAACAAATTAGAGTTTAGGAGCGCTGTAAGCTAAATAAGATAGTCTGGAGACTTTTATACAATTTAGCAAAAGTACATTTATTTAAAACATAAAAACATAAATAAAAAATAAAATTTACAAAAATCTATTAATTTGGGACGTTCTTACCAGGATTTAAAATAAGCAATGTGCGATAAAACAATTCTATAATGAGCGCTCTGGTGATTTTTCTATGTAATTCCACCTTTCAGACTTCCATTTATCCTATTCCACCTTAATATTTTTGGGTCTCCCCGCGGTTTTTTGCGGCTTATTTCTCAGTGTTGCTATTTTCAATTAGAAAGTAACATTGTCTACGCGCTTTCGCCAATAGGGCTTTATCAAGTTCCGTCTTGATAAAGCCTATTGGCGAAACGCGTAGACGTTCTCTACACTACAAAGAACCGGACATCCACTAAACCCTACCCCGCTTTGAATAGGAGCAGAGGGAAAGAAAGTTTAAAAACAAACGGCCGTTTGTAATCCAAGGTCCGAGTTCTCACACACACGCTGGAGGCGGTGCACCGCAAACTACCTGTTTCAGGAGGCTGGCCGGGAAACACAGAACCCAAACTCCAGGGGTAAAAGTTACTTCAAGCCGGCAGATTGAAAGAAACCCATACACGCAGGAGCGTGGTCTAGGTTTCGATATTAGCGATACTTGCTTCACATAAGGAAAAAAGGCAGAAAACATTATACACGGTAAGAAACACCTTGATTCCAGCAGACACAGATGTGTCAGAAGACCCGGGTAAGCCCATCTTTATACATATACTCGAACTATCCCAATTACAGCTAAGTCTACAAATTATAATAAATACCAAGAGACATTGCAAATACAAGTGAATTACATTATTACAAACTTATTGAATTATGAAGATAGACAATGTACTTTTTGATCGAAAATAGAAGAACACTGAGAATAAGCTGCAAAAAACTGCAGGGTAACAAAATACTTAAGGTGGAAATAGGAATAAATGAAGTTTTGAAAGATGAATTACCATAGAAAAATCACCAGAGCGCTCATTATAAAATTGTTTATCGCACATTGCTTATTTTAAATCCTGGGAGACGTACCCAATTAATAGATTTTTGTAAATTTTATTTTTATTTATGTTTTTAAATAAATGACTTTTGTTAAATTGTATAAAAGTCCTCCAGACTATCTATTTAACTTACAGCGCTCCTAAACTCTTATTGTTTTGTAATTTTGTAATTTTGTACGGTAATCGATAGGGAAGATTACCTGTGAGGGAGCCTTTAAGATTAAATTCAGGCGCAGTTTCTTATATATCCATTTTTTCACATTATATTAGAGCATCTTCTGCATGGTTGTATGTTAGAATTTGAATAATTGTTTAGTTATCATTCAGTGTAAATCATTTTTGGGAGGGCTATCGGACCCCAGTGCCTTAAAGATGGAGGTGAAAATGAAAGGTAGGACTCCTTTAAAAATGTATCAAGTTTCTTATTACAAGGCTCTTCCCTCCCGCCAACTCTTGAGCTGTTATTTCAACAGCTACTCAATAAGGATATTTACTCTGCTCAAATCTCTAATAAAGGTGTTTAAGTATTACATTGATATATATCAAACATTTGGATATATTGAGCGGGCAAGTAATTACAAAGGTGAAAACAGTGGAATTCTAATTCTACTACATATAGTACATATAGCACTAGTACTACATAATACAAGAACCATCTAACTTTTTATGAGCTACGTATGTAGGCCAGAACATATAAAAACTTTCTTAAGAAAAAGTCCGGTACGATTGAGATGCAGATCAGATACTTACGTGTGTTTTGATCCCGGTATATCAGAATATGCATAGAGAGGGTTTTCCATGGTGCTACCACCGCACTCCGTGGGTTCACCAGGCTGATTCCTCTGCACATTGCCTTTCCACTTAAGTGACTGGGCCCCGTAGCGTTCATATGGCGTTTTCCGCCCTGGTACATCGTCCCGGGTTCACACGGCCCAGTTTTGTCCACCACCGAGCTCTCCGAGAGTTAGTAACATTTCTTCAGTATTGATTGTTAGGTCTGTCCGGGTGATGTTTCTTGCTTGGTTTGTATGAGTAGCATGGTGCCAGGGGTAATGCCGGTGTGTAGAAACTGCTTCTGTAAAGTAGGTTGCCCAACTATGTGTGCTTGTGTGGTATCATCTGTATGCTTGATGTGCCTTCTGACTCGGAAGCCGCTGCCATATTTATGGGTATAATGCTGAGTATCCGGACCAGATTATCATATGAGGCCCTGTCCATTAAAGAGCGCATCAGACTCTCAATCTTTTCAAGATGGCGATCGGGACCTTCTTGTAGTCTAGTTGCACTGTGGATAGTCATTTTCTCTTGTTGTTCTCTCCAATCTCAGGATATGTACGTGGTGACTGTACGCCCTTTGTTATGCTCAGTTAAGGCTGAATACCTCGGAAAACCGAGGGGGAAAGCGCTACCTGTTATGAGCCGCCGCCCCAGGTCTTTGATGTCCCTCCTGAGCTCGTAATTTCACCAATACAGCTCGGCCAGTTGAAATGAAGCTCTCACAATGGAGATATGTATAATATTGTTCCAGTAAAGTTGTCTTTGCTGTTGGTTTTTCACAAAAATCGGCGGATAGTTAGTGATTCCCTATGTGAATCCTATAAGCCAGAGGTGGGCAGATTTTTTGTAAGGCAAGGGCTACTCTAATTTTATTCCAAGTGACATAGGTCACCTAACTAAAAAAAAAAAAAACACACAGTTGATGGGTTGAAAATTTTATTTTTTGCCACAGAGCTCTGATGAACCGCTTGTGAAGCGGGGGAAACACGTCAGCAGGGTCTGTTTGCTGTGCCTGTTTATGTTATACACGCTTTGAGATGTATTAAATACAATTTTACCTGCAAATCTCTCCCGGTCCTTCTTTACACCACTGTTGCGGAATTTGTTTCTTTTCTGAAACTAGCACAAAGTAAAGCTAATATTAGGTGTGTCAGAGAAAGTATCGGAAGTGCAGCATCAAAAGCCCTGGTACAGAGTAAGTAAAAGAACCTGAGGGGAGTAACAGACCCCTGGGGAAAAAAACAACACCAGACCATTCACCAAGCAGAGCCTCGGGTGACAAGTAACGGAGGACAGAACTAGAAAGTAGGAACTGCTTAACACAGGGAAACAAAGCAGCATCTCTCAGCCCTGGCGCATGAAGAGTCTGTACTATGGACTGACTGCTCTTGAGACGAAAAGAAGGAGAGTTTGGGAACAGGCAGTAACCAAAGCTGGGGCAGCGAGTTCAGCTACAGCCGTGTTGCGCATGCTGAAGTACATATACCGCCATAATAGACTCATAGCCAAAGTCTGCACAAGAGAAACATTTCTTAAACATCTACGGGTGGCGAAGCTCTTCTCTCAGAATCTAGATGTGTGAGAAATGTTTCTCTTATTATGCAGACTTTTAAAATCTTCCAGGCGGTCACTACAAAATTCACTCGTGGTCCACTGGTAGACCGCGATTCTACCTCTTGCCCAACCCTGCTATAAGCATTTCTAACTGTTTAGAGGAGGTTGTAGCTTCTTGTGCTTTAAATTTCTTTTTTTTGTTTAATCATGTACGCTTTAATTTCCCCTCTGCGATAGGCTTTGGCAGTTTCCCAAAATATTTCTATTTTATTACAGTAAGAATTATAGTTTTTTATAGTCTCTCCACTTCTGAGCTAACAATTTCCCAAATTGTGTATTATTTACAAACAAATTTGGAAAAAGAAATTGGAAGCTTGTTCTGGGTCCAATATTCCAGTTTGAATTTCTAGGGAGATAATGGCGTGCTCAGAAATAACAATATTGTTTATTTCAGTTCTGATTTCTAGTGAAAGTAGTGGATATGAGATTAGGAAATAGTCCAATCCGAGAGAGGAGATCTGTATGACTTAGATTCACAAGTGTATAATTTTGTATCAGGGTGTCGCAATCGTCATATGTCATGTACTTTAAGTCTTTGCATAATTGTGTGAAAATCCTAGATTTTTTAGTTGAATAGCCCATAGTTTTTTGCCCGAGCCTATCCACAGAAGGAGTGGGAATCAAGTTAAAGTCACCTGAAAGAATTACATTTTGTCTGATATATTTAGATAGGAGCATCGTAAGTTTGTGCCAGAACTCTGGGACTGTTTTATTAGATCCATATATGTTGCAGAGAGTATATTTTTTTGCCTTGGATTTCTATTTCTAATATTAACCATCTTTTGTCTGAGTCAGTCTCAGAATTTGTAACATTATATACAAGATTATTGTTAAGTAATATGGCTACACCCCTTTTCCTATGGAGGCACGGAGAGACAAAAATTTCCCCACGCATTTGCTCTTGAGTTTAGTTTTTTCCTTATCCTTAAGATGCGTTTCTTGGATAGATACTATATCCGGGTTATGTTTACCTAGCTGCTTTATTATCAGCTTCTTTTTGATCGGGGAAGTGATCCCCCCTACACTGTCAGAAAAAATGTGCAAACATTGTACCTTTAGGGGTACAACAGCTTGTCACTGGGGCAGTACCCTCAAAGGTACACCCGCTGTACCCTTTAACATGGGTACAAATTAGTACCCTTGCAGGATTGCACCTTTCAAAGGCAAATATGTACCTTTGGTGACTAGATTGGACCTCAGTGTTATTGGTTACCATATTGTACACTTAAAAAAATGGTGCAAATCTGGTCGTTTAAGGGTAATGCCCCAGTGACAAGCTCTTTGTATCTCATGATGGCAAATTTGTACTTAACACAGCATATTACAAATTGCTGTTCCATTAGATTTATATATAACGTTCAAATATGCATTCATTTAATGTGTACTTTTTCAGACAGTATAACAATAGCCACACTGTACTTTAAAAAAAGTTTGGATACTGTAGCTATATAGCAAATTCAAAGACTGCTACAAAACCACCTGAAAGAACCAGGCTAAACAACCAGTTCCTAAAGAATAACTCAACATGTTGAGTATCACTCTGTACTAGACTCTAAAAACACCCTATTTAATTTAGGGTGACATGCCACATAAAACATAAATATATAGAAAACATATAGAAAACAACATAATAATAAAATATTCGGGGGAGGGATAAACGATAAAACTCACAACCATACATTGAATTGTCACTCTATGCATAAAATATGCAAATAAGTCTATTTCCCTAGTACACATTTTGGTGATGAACCTGCTACCAATAGATGGAACTGTGTTACATATGTCAAGGAACTTTCAACCAACAGATGGTGCTATGGCGTGTTTACACAATGTCCATGTATGTGACTGGGGAATGGTTACAATTTTTTTTTTTTTTAAATGGTTCTTAAACAGCTCTTGTTTATTTTATAGAGTTTAAAACAAAATTGATTTCTTTATAATTTTAGTTAATATATTTGCTTTATGTTTAAGAGTTAACATCTTGATGCTCTAAATATAAACATTAAAATGTTAAGTGCTTGTTTGCTATTTAGAACCAGCTACACATCATCATTGAATATATGGGTTATTAAGTTTGTGTTTTTTTGCTTTGCCTGCCTCTTGCGTATTACCAACAATGATTGAACATAATTATTTTGCTATACAACATGTATGTTGCTTCATTTTGGGTGACTGGCAGTTATGGTGAATATGAATATTTGAGGTGTACAAATGATATGGACATGCAGGGTTTGGACAGCCTTGAACCACCCCACCCTTCTTAAACTTTTAGTCACACAAGTGATTGTACCTTTTTGTGGGGATTAAATGGTACAGACATGGACCCTTTGACAGTTGGAAACATATTTGTACCTTGTTTACCCCTAAATGGGTACATATTAGTTCCTTAAGGTGTAATATGATCCATTGAGAGTACAACAACAGCAGTTGTACCCTAAGTGTTCACAAACGGACCCCAACCGTACCCTTTTTTCAGTCAGTGTACATTACAGGAAAGGCATTCAATAAAAGTTCTCATTTATAAAAAAGAGAGAAAATAGGCCTAACATTTTTCCACCAGGGCAAAAGTGAAGAGCAGAGAAGAAGAAAAAAAGGGGGGGAAGGGGAGAAACAAAGACTAAATAAAAACATTACAAACCAGAGTATTAGTAATCTGACTCAATCTTGTCATTCTATAAGAGAATGTATGGTAATAAGAGCTAGGGTCATCTTCCCAGTATATATCAGATTATGTAAGAGATATATTTTTTGTTTAAAAAAATTCTTAACTTCTTGAAGTTTAGATAGGATGATAGTAGAATCATTTTTCCTCTATGGTATTTTTTTCTGGGTAATGAGTCTAGCTTTGGCTCTAATATTGATTAGCTTTGTACAGTATGGTGCCATTTCTTTCCTCTTTAATGAGGTTTCGCTAGAGAAATCCTGAAAGAGAAGTATTTTATATACTCCTGAAAACAAATTATCTCTTTTCCTTTATAGCCTTAACAATTCATCTTGTCTTGATAATTCAGAAATGTAACAATGATTGGTCTGTTTAACTTAAAGCCTGCATTGTTTACTTTGGAATTCAATATGATCGGGATTGACACCCCCTGCTAGCGGCCATTTTTTGTGAAATGCTTGTGCATGTTAAATGCCGACAGAGTATGCTTTTGGGATTTAGCAATGCCAGGCGGACATGATTCGCTATAGCGAATCATGTCCGCCCAGCAAATATTAAAAAGACCCCCTAGTGTCATATGCCATCCAACCTAATCTTATAAATACTCAGGGATAACAACATATCAAAGTAACAGAGTCATCCCTTGGCTGTCAGGGAATCTGTAGATATGTCTTCTTTATTTTAATTATCTTAGCCACAAAATCTTCTCAAAGATGTTCTAGATGTTAGAAATTAGCAAGTGGAAGGACTGCTGTTTGGCTTTTTAGGCTCAGTAGTCTCAGTAGTCTATCCATGAGACTACACATAATCCATTATTATTTTGCATCAATCCCTATGTGTTTATTCCATTGACTGTGCTGAGCTGAAAGGCAGATCTGTATATTTCTCATACGTAATCATTTTTATAAAGCTTTTAGGTAGCCCACAGCAACTATAGATCATTAAAACCCAACTCTGATAATGTATACCTAGTTAAAGGGAAATGTCCAAAATTATATGTGCATGGGTGCGTTTCATTTTTAAACAGAATAATTTTAGCAATAAACTTCCATTAGCAGAAATGCTTCTAGAAAAAAAGTATTACTGTTTTTTTTTACTGTGCATATGTGTGTATAGCCTTGAAAAACAATAATAACTTTTGCTAGAAGCATTTTTTGTTAATGGAAGTATATTGCAAAATTGACCTTTAAATCCTTTAAAAGGTATAGGAAAGTCAAAATTAAACTTGCAAGGAATCAGATAGAGCCTGTCATTTTTAAGACACTTTTAAAATCACTTCTATTTTCAAATGTGCTTTGTTCTATTGGTATCAATTGTTGAAATGAATACGCACATGTCCTACACTAGCTGGTGATAGCACCTACATACATTTATCTCTTGTTATAGGCTTACCAGATGTGTTCAGATAGCTGCCAGTAGTGCAATGCTGTTCTTTCAGTAAAGGATAACACAAGAATGAAGCATATTTGATGATAAAAGTAAATTTGAAAGTTGTTTCCTGTCCCTTTAAGTTCTTAGAAGTGGGAACAATTAAACGTTATATTTTAGATATATTATTTAACAGTAAACTGATTGCTTTATTTTATAAATATCAACTACCATAAAAACTGCCTTAGATTGTATATACAGGTTGGCAATATGTACAGTATGCAAAGCAAGTCTTTTAAATACACAGTCCTTGAATTTAAAGGGACACTGTACCCAAAATTTTTCTTTCGTGATTCAGATTGAGCATGAAATTTTAAGCAACTTTCTAATTTACTCCTATTATCAAATTTTCTTCATTCTCTTGGTATCTTTCTTTGAAATGCAAGAATGTAAGTTTAGATGCCCGGCCCATTTTTGGTGAACAACCTGGGTTGTCCTTGCTGATTGGTGGATACATTCATCCACCAATAAAAAAAGTGCTGTCCAGAGTACTGAAACAAAAAAAAGCTTAGATGCCTTCTTTTTCAAATAATGATAGCAAGAGAACGAAGAAAAATTGATAATAGGAGTAAAATTAGAAAGTTGCTTAAAATTGCATGAGCTTTTCTGAATTACAAAAGAAAACATTTGGGTTCAGTGTCCCTTTAAGTATGAAAAGGCTATAGAAGCACATACAGTAAACCCTTATTAAATTAGCTCATCTGAAAGCTGACTTCACATTAAACATTTATTGCATTATCCTCAGAATATCATTTAGAGATCTCTTTCTCTTTAGACCTAGATGTAGCCCAGATCGTGATGGGTGGAGCTTGGTAGCCATCTCAAAGTGGCCATAAACAATGCTCATTTTAAAATAACTTTTTTGCCTTTTCCTGCAGCATGATGTAGAAAGGGTGTAGGACGTTATTTGCAGCTTAATCTAAGGTAAGACTTTAAGATGACTAAGTAGTAGACTGTCCCTTTAAGGAGATTTATTTGTTGCTAATACTGGAATTTAGTCGCATATATAGTCTTTTCTTGTGCAGAACAACTTACACAGCATTACATAATATAATCTTTACAATCAGTCAGGTAGATTACGAGTTGGTAATTTCAGCGTTTAAAACAGCAACGCCATTCAAGTCTTGTCGGTATAAGCTGTACCGCACGCCTTTTAGCCTGTAATGCAACATCAGTCCCGCCCTCGTAAAAATGACTTTTTTTTATGGGACTTCCATAGCGCAGCCTTTAAAGCTTGCCTTACACCCTATAACGACCAAGATACTAACCGCCATCTGAGAGCAGTAGTTATGAGTTTTACCCAATAAAACTGTTACATAAAACTCATAACTAAACTGTAAACAAAGTACACTAACACCCATAAACTACCTATTAACCCGTTACCCGCCACCCTCCCGCACCACAAATACTATATTAAAGTTATTAACCCCTAATTTGCCGCTCCCCGACATCCGCCACCACAAATAAAATGCATTAACCCCTATTCCGTCGCTCCCCGTCACCGCCACCACTATAATAAACTAATAACCCCTAAACCGCAAGCCCCCCCACAATGAAATATACTAAATTAAACTATTAATCCTAAACCGAATGCCCCCCACATCGCAATAAACTAAATTTAAACTAGGTAACCCCTAAACCTAACGCCCCTTAACTTTATATTAAAATTACAATTTCCCTGTCTTAAATTAAAATAAAACTTAGCTGTCAAATTAAAAAAACTAAGTTTAAACTAACAATTAAACTAATATAACTATTAAACTAAAATTAAACTAACTTCCAATGAAAGAAAACTTAAGTTAAAACTGATTTGAACAGCCAATGGAATTTCAGTAACTCTCATCCTATTGGGCTGATTTGAATTTCCAAAATCAAATCAGCCCAATAGGAATGCAAGGGATGCCATTTTGAAAAGGCCTCCCTTGCATTGAAGATTCAGTATACTGCGGCGACCGTTATGAAGAGGATGCTCCGTTGCCAGATGTCTTCAGGATGGACCCGTTCTGCACCGCCGGGATGAAGATAGAAGATTGCCGTCTGGATGAAGATGGAGCCGCTGGGATGAAGATCCTTCAAGCGGGACTTCAGCAACTGTGAGTACCTAAAGAGGGGATAGTGTTAAGCTTTTTTTAAGGTTTTTTGGGTGTTTTTTTTTTTATAGATTAGGGGTTGGGCATTTCTTAAGGGCAAGAAAAATAGCTAAATGCCCTTTAAGGGCAATGCCCATACAAATGCCCTTTTCAGGGCAATGGGGTAGATTAGTTTTTTAGATAGTTTTTTTTATTTTGTGGGTTTGAGGGGTGGGGGGTTTGTAATGTTAGTGGTTCTTTGTATTTTTGTTTAGAAAAAGAGCTGATTTCATTAGGGCAATGACATTCAAAAGACCCTTTGGCTATTGGGTAGTTTATTATAGATATGGTTTCTTTTTTTTTTTATTTTTTTAAATGGGTATTAGAATAGGAAAATTTTTTTATTATTTGGATAATTCAATTTGTTATTTTGTGTAATAATTTATTTGTTTTGGGGTGGGTTTTTCTTTTTATAATAGCCATTTTTATTTTTAATGGGCAGCAAAAGAGCTTAAGGGCAATGCCCTTACAAATGCCCTTTTCAGGGTAATGGGTAGATTACATTTAACAACTTTATTTTTATTTTGTGAATTTGGGGGGTGGGGGTTTGTATACGGTTAGGGGTGTTTGATCTTCTTTTTTTAGCAAAAATGCTGTTAACTTTAGGGCAATGACTTACAAAAGGCCCCTTTTAAGGGCCCACAAAGACCCTTTTAAGGGCCATTGGTAGTTTATTATAGATTAGGGTTTTTTTATTATGGGGTGTTTTTTTTGTTGTTGTTTTTTTTAAAGGGTATTACTATAGGAATAATTTTTATTGTTTTGTATAATTTCATTGGTATTTTTTGTAATCAGTAAAAAACAGGAATCCACAGGAACCAGTTTTCCAATTATTAAACCACATAGACTTTATTCAATCCGTTAAAAAGTTCATGGGGCATCAAGGCAAGGTAAAAAGGTAGAAGAAACGCTCTTACGCGTTCTTGGCAATGCGTAGCCGTAATCATAGACCATAATTTCTCACAGGTGTCACTTCTATTTATACCATACAAACGTTACCCATTGGAGGAATAAAAACACCCCCCCCCCCCCATTTTTCCTTCCTCACCTAATTATAGGGAAAAACTTTAATCATTTCAATTTTAAAAAAGGATAGCATGAAATACTATTTACAAGGGAGAACAACATGCATCATCAAAGTAAATATTAATGCTAAAGGCATATCACAATCAGTTCATGGTGTAAACACAGATCATAAAATACATCACATACACTCAAATCAAATCACATAAGCATACAAGGGCTTTATCCCTATTGCATGTTGGTGCCTAATAGTAAAGTTAATAATCTAATATAGAGCATCCATAGATTGATGAGTACAAATCAATATAAAATACTTGTATACATATAAATATTAATCAAATAAACCAATGAACTATAATAAATACAAGTCTCACACAGTACTGATATTTATATCTCCCCAAAATTAATAAGATAATTTTCTGAATTAAATCCATATGGTATTAATGTGCACAATTTATTGATCCAATAGACCTCTTGCCTGGCCAAAATAGGCCATTTATCTCCACCTCTAGGAGGGCATCTTATGGTTTCTATGGCATTCCACTCATAATTGCACATATTGCCATTATGAACTTCAATAAAGTGCCTAGCTAAGTATAACAGATGGTCTCATTCCTGATATACCCAAGGTGTTCCCGTATCTGAGTACGAACATCACGGTAGTCATACCCACGTACTGTAATTTATGATAGGTGCAACCTACAAGGTAGATTACAAATGTTGATGAACAATTTATACAACCTCTAGTGTTAAAGGATTGATTAGTCACATATGAATTAAATGTAGTGCCTACCTTTATATACTCACAGGCCTTACAACTTTTTTACCACATTTATATGGCCCATTATGTCTCAGCCATGAGCTATGGCTTACAGGTTTGCGTAATTGGCTAGGCGATACCATATTGCCCAGGATCAGGTTTCTTCTATATGTAAATCTACACCCACTTTTAAATACATATTTCAGGTAGATCATCTCCATAGAGGATAGGCAAATATTTCTTAACTATATTGCAAATTTGGTAATACTGGTTTAAATATCTAGTGTGTCTATTTTCCAGCTTTTTCTTTTCAGATGTGTTACTTACTACAAGGAGACTCCTTCTGTCTTTTACTTGCATAGTCACAAGCTTGATATATAACCCTATCACTATAACCACATTTGTGTAATCCGCATTCTAAAGATGCACTTTCGGAACTGAACACATCAACAATACTTTGATGATGCAGTTTGTTCTCCCTTGTAAATAGTATTTCCATGCTATCCTTTTTAAAATTGAAATGCTTAAAGTTGTTCCCTTTAATTAGGTGAGGAAGAAAAAGGGCGGGGACCTTTTTATCCTCCAATGGGTAACGTTTGTATGGTATAAATAGAAATGACACCTGTGAGAAAGTATGGTCTATGATTATGGCTACGCATTGCCGAAATGCGTAAGAGCGTTTCTTCCTACCTTTTTTTACCTTGATGCCCATGAACATTTTAACTAATTGAATAAAGTCTATGTGGTTTAATAATTAAAAGCTGGTTCCTGTGGATTCTTATTTTTTTTTACTGATTTATTGGAGGGAGAGGAGCCTTCCTATCTGTTCTATCAGCCTTCCTACAGCCTAGGATCAAGTTCAGAATCGATTTGGAAGCAGAGTTTGCATACAGCGGCCAGTGGATGTGGGCGTGACAGCTTATACAAGCCGTTTGGATGCGGCACCTGGCGTCACCCGGAAGTGTCGAATTCATATTTGTTGAATGGTGAACGCCACGGAAAGCGAATACACCAATTGCAGCAGGACCAAGGTATACCTGAGCGTAAAAGGGTGGGTTTGGAGATACGCCACAGTACCCCGCCAGTGAAAGTCCTGCAGCCTTCCTTGGAGTGGTGACTCAGGTTACATATTCATGGCCATAGATTACACGCTCATGCTCTCATTGTTTAGTATACAGCTATGCATGTAACATGTGGATAATCTAACTTTTATGTACTTTATTTTTTGTTAATGGTAGTTTTTTTAATTTTTTTTTATTTTAGTATTTTTTAATTTTTTGTAAAGGTAGTTTTTTTTTTGTAATGTTAGGTTTTAGTGTAAGGCAGCATAGGTTTTATTTCACAGATAAGTTTGTATTTACTTTAACTAGGGTAGTTAGTAAATAGTTAATAACGATTTACTAACTAGTCTACCTAGTTAAAATAAATACAAACTTACCTGTGAAATAAAAATAAAACCTAAGCTAGCTACAATTATAACTATTAGTTATATTGTAGCTAGTTTAAATATAGGTAAAACATTAACGGCTAGATTACGAGTTTTTGCGTTAGGCTTAGTGACAGTCAACACCAGAATTTGTGTTGTTTTAAAAGATAGATAATCCCTTTATTGCCCATTCCCCAGTTTTGCATAGCCAACACAGTTATATTAATATACATTTTACCTCTGTGATTAACTTGTATCTGAGCATCTTCTGACAGCCCCTGATCACATGACATTTTATTTATTATCTATTGACTTTCATTTTAGCCAATTAGTGCAGTGTCTTCCACAATCTACGGGCGTGATCACAATGTTATCTATATGGTTTACATGAACTAGCTCTCCCCTGTTGTGAAAAGCAAATAAAAAAGCATGTGATAAGAGGCGGCCTTCAAGGGTTTAGAAATTATCATATGAGCTTTCCTAGCTTTAGCTTTCAACTAAGAATACCAAGAGAACAAAGCAAAATTGGTGATAAAAGTAAATTGAAAAGTTGTTTGAAACATGAAAGTTTTTTTTTGGACTTGACTGTCCCCTTTAAAAAGCAGCATTAGCCGGTCCCTAACGCGTGCTTTTTAATGCCCGCTGGTATTACGAGTCTTGCAGGTACAAGTGTACCGCTCACTTTTTTGTCCAGACTTGGCAATACCGCAAATCCACTTATGTAAATTGCGTATCCTCTTTTTTCAATGGGACTTGCATAGCACCGGTATTACGAGTCTGCCAAAAAGTGAGCGGTAGACCCTCTCCTCTCAAGACTGGTACCGCATTTTAAAGTCAGTAGTTAAGAGTTTTACACTACAAAGCCGTAGCATAAAACTCTTAAGTAAAGTGTGCTAAAAAGTACACTAACACCCATAAACAAACTATTAACCCCTAAACCGGGGCCCTCCCACATCGCAAACACTAAAAGAATTTTTTAACCCCCTAATCTGCCAAGCTGGACATCGCAGACACTATAATAAATATATTAACCCCTAAACCGCCACACTCCTGCCTCGCAAACACTAGTTAAATATTATTAACCCTAATCTGCCGTCCCTAACATTACCGCCCACCTACCTACATTTATTAACCCCCTAATCTGCCGCCCCCCAATGTCGCCGCCACTATATTAAAGTTATTAACCCCTAAATCTAAGTCTAACCCTAACACCCCCTAACTTAAATATAATTAAAATAAATCTAACTAAAAATTCCAATCATTAACTAAATTATTCCTATTTAAAACTAAATACTTACCTATAAAATAAACCCTAAGCTAGCTACAATATAACTAATAGTTACATTGTAGCTAGCTTAGGATTTATTTTTATTTTACAGGCAAGTTTGTATTTATTTTAACTAGGTAGAATAGTTATTAAATAGTTATTAACTATTAATAACTACCTAGCTAAAATAAATACAAAAGTACCTGTAAAATAAAACCTAACTTAAGTTACAATTACACCTAACACTACACTATAATTAAATAAATAACTAAATTAAATACAATTAGCTAAATTAAATTATCTAAAGTACAAAAAAACATGAAATTACAGAAAATATAAACAAATTACAAGATGATATTTAAACTAATTACACCTAATCTAATATCCCTATTAAAATAACCCCCACCCCCCCAAATAAAAAAAACCCTAGCCTTAAACTAAACTACCAATAGCCCTTAAAAGGATTAAAGATTAAACCTAATTTAAAAAAAAAAAAAAGTAATCAGTTCTTTTACCTGTAAAAAAAATACAAACAACCCCCCCATCAGTAAAACCCACCACCCACACAACCAACCCCCCAAATAAAATACTATCTAAAAAAACCTATGCTCCCCAATTGCCCTGAAATGCCCTGGGCATTTGGATGGGCATTGCCCTTAAAAGGGCAGTTAGCTCTTTTGCCGCCCAAAGTCCCTAACCTAAAAATAAAACCCACCCAATTATACCCTTAAAAAAAATCAGCCAATAAAATGCGAGCTCAATCCTATTGCGTGATTGAATCAGCCAATAGGATTGAACTTCAATCCTATTAGGATTTTTTTCTACTTTAATTCCGATTGTCTGATAGAATTCTATCAGCCAATTGGAATCTAAGGGATGCCATCTTGTATGACGTCACTTAAAGGTACCTTCATTCTGTGTTAGTCGTCGGATCAAGAGGGATGCTCCGTGTCGGATGTCTTGAAGATGGACCTGCTCCGCGCCAGATGGATGAAGATACAAGATGCCGTCTGGATGAAGACTTCTGCCCTTCTGGAGGACCACATCTGCCCGACTTGGAAGAAGACTTCTGCCCGTCTGGAGGATCACTTTGCCCAGCTTGGATGAAGACTTCTGCCCGTCTGGAGGGACCACTTCTCCCGACTTGGATGAAGACGTCTCCCGGTAAGTCGATCTTCAGGGGGGTTAGTGTTAGGTTTTTTTAAGGGTGTATTGGGTGGGTTTTATTTTTTAGATTAGGGTTTGGGCGGCAAAAGAGCTATCTGCCCTTTTAAGGGCAATGCCCATCCAAATGCCCTTTTCAGGGCAATGAGGAGCTAAGGTTTTTTTAGATAGTATTTTATTTGGGGGGTTGGTTGTGTGGGTGGTGGTTTACTGTTGGGGGGTTGTTTGTATTTTTTTTAAAGGTAAAAGAGCTGATTACTTTTTACCTTTTAAGGGCTATTGGTAGTTTAGTTTAGGCTAGGGGTTTTTTTTTTTTGGGGGGGGAGGCTTTTTTATTTTAATAGGGCTATTAGATTAGGTGTATTAGTTTAAATTTCTGCAATTTGTTTATTATTTTCTGTAATTTAGTGGTTTTTATTTGTACTTTAGATAATTTAATTTATTTAATTGTTTTTAATTTATGTAATTTATTTAATTATAGTGTAGTGTTAGGTGTTCGTGTAACTTAGGTTAGGTTTTATTTCACAGGTAAATTTGTATTTATTTTAGCTAGGTAGTTATTAAATAGTTAATTAACTATTCTACCTAGTTAAAATAAATACAAGCTTGCCTGTAAAATAAAAAATAAAACCTAAGCTAGCTACAATGTAACTATTAGTTATATTGTAGCTAGCTTAGGGTTTATTTTACATGTAAGAATTTAATTTTAAATAGGAATAATGTAGTTAAAGGGCCATAATACCCAAATGTTTAAACACTTGAAAGTGATGCAGCATAGCTGTAAAAAGCTGATTAGAAAATATCTCCTGAACATCTCTATGTAAAAAAGAAAGATATTTTACCTCAAAAGTTCCTCAGTAGCCACCTCCCATTGTAAAGGATTTCTAAGCAGCATATTAGTGTGTCCTGTCCTGGGACAACTGAAGGGGACTAGCATCGTGCACTCTCATATTATTTCACCAATCAGGTAAAGGAAGTTTACTATGAAATCTCATGAGAGTTAAGTCAAATCTCATGAGATCACAGTAAGAGTTCATGACCTCAGCACTGCTGATGCTGATTGGCTGATGTTCATTTCTTCATTTTTTTTTTAATTTTTTTACTGCAGCTGGGAGCAGCTGAGTAGAACTTTTTACACAGAACTTACTCTGCTGAGCTGAGGAAATTGTGACGTAAAATATCTTCCTTTTTTACATAAAGTTGTTCAGGTGATATTTTCTTGTCAGCTTTTTACAGTTATACTGCATCAGTTTCAAGTGATTTAGCATATGAGTATTATGTCCCTTTAATGATAGGAATATTTATTTAGATTTATTTAAATTATATTTAAGTTAGGGGGGTGTTAGTTTTACGGTTAGATTTAGGATAGAGGTTAATAAATGTAGGTAGGGTGACGGCGATGTTAGGGCCGACAGATTAGGGGTTAATAATATTTAACTAATGTTTGCAAGGTGGGAGTGCGGCGGTTTAGGGTTTAATGTGTTTATTATAGTGGCGGCGACATTGGGGGTGGCAGATTAGGGGTCAATAAGTGTAGCTAGGTGGCGGCGACATTGGGGCGGCAGATTAGGGGTTAATAAACTATAATGTAGGTGTTGGTGATGTTGGGGGCAGCAGATTTGGGGTTCATAAGTATAATGTAGGTGGCGGCGGTGTCCCGGAGCGGCAGATTAGGGGTTAATAATTATAATGTAGATGGCAGGCGATGCCGAGGGGCGGCAGATTAGGGGTTAATAAGTGTAAGATTAGGGGTGTTTAGACTCAGGGTTTCATGTTAGGGTGTTAGGTGTAGACATAAATTTTATTTCCCCATAGGAATCAATGGGGCTGCGTTAACCCCTTAACGACCAACGACGTATGGGGTACGTCCTGCAAAAAAATGCAGTTAATGACCAAGGACGTACCCCATACGTCGCTTGGTCTTTGAAAGCAGTGGAAGCGATCCTGATAGCTTCCAGCTGCTTTCATGTTATTGCAGTGATTGCCTCAATATTGAGGCATCCTGCAATAACTGTTTTTAGCCATCCGATGCAGGAGAGAGCCACTCTGTGCCCTCTCTGCATCAGGCTATCGATGGCCATTATCGTTGGTGGGTGGGAGCTCATCCAGGGAGGGCGGTGGGCAGTCATTGGTGGAGGAGGGATGAGGGATCTTGTGGCGGGCGCGTGCACGAGAGCAGTGCACAAGCGCGTGCACGAGCCGCGCTGCGTGCACGAGAGATCTATAAAAACAGCATCAATATGCTGTAGATCTGGAGGGTGGGAGAGAGGACTGGGGAGGGTGGGATTTTAAAATCAAGGCATCTAGGAGAGGGTGGGGGGTTGGATGTTGAGGGGGGGGCAGCTACACTACAGAAATAAAGAAAACATTTAATAAAATAAAAAAGTAAAAACATTATTATTTTTCAAACGGGGTACTGGCAGACAGCTGCCAGTACCCAATATGGTGCACAATAAAGGCAGAGGGGGGGGGGGTTAAAGAGCTGTTTGGGGGGGGGATCAGGGAGGTTGGGGGCTAAGGGGGGTCCTACACAGCAGAAGAATTATTTTTTTATTTTTTTTAAAAACTTAAAACCCCCCAAAAAACTTTTATTTTAGTACTGGCAGATTTTCTTTTTATTTGATCGCATTTGGCGGTGAAATGGTGGCATAAAATATACCAAAATGGGCCTAGATCAATACTTTGGGATGTCTTCTAAAAATATATATATACATGTTAAAGGATATTCAGGGATTCCTGACAGATATCAGTGTCCCAATGTAACTAGCGCTAATTTGAAAAAAAGTGGTTTGGAAATAGCAAAGTGCTACTTTTATTTAGTGCCCTATAACCTGCAAAAAAAGCAAAGAACATGTAAACATTGGGTATTTCTAAACTCAGGACAAAATTTAGACGCTATTTAGCATTGGTGTTTTTTGGTGGTTGTAGATGTGCAACAGATTTTGGGGGGTCAAAGTTTGAAAAAATTGTTTTTTTTCCATTTTTTCCTCATATTTTATAATTTTTTTAATAGTAAATTATAAGATATGATGAAAATAATGGTATCTTAGAAAGTCCATTTAATGGCGAGAAAAACGGTATATAAAATGTGTGGGAACAGTAAATGAGTAAGAGGAAAATTACAGCTAAACACAAACACCGCAGAAATGTAAAAATAGCCTTGGTCCCAAACGGTCAACAATGGAAAAGTGCTCTGGTCACTAAGGGGTTAAGGAGTTTTACGCTGCTTTTTGGCAGGTGTTAGACTTTTTTCAGCCGGCTCTCCCCGTTGATTCCTATGGGAAATCGTGCATGAGCACGTTACACCAGTTCACCGCTGACTTAAGCAGCGCTGGTATTGGAGTGCGGTAATGAGCAAAATTTTGCTCAGTGCTCACTTCTAGTCTTTTAATGGTTTGTAAAAACCTGTAATACCAGCACTGTAATTAAGTGAGCGGTGAGGGAAAACTGCTTGATAGCACCACACAGCCTCTAACGCAAAACTCGTAATCTAGGTGTAACACTATTAACATATGTGCAAATGGACAAAAACAGTGAGTCAGACACCAAAAAATGGAAGCTATGTAGATCCTGTTCCTTTAAGGCGTCTTAATTAAAAACATGAGGGCCAGGTGGCTCAGGAGAATAGTGTGGGTTAACTGCTATGTGGATGTTATAGGCTAGATCAGATGCCGGTATAGGATGCTCTGTATATCACAGTGTTAGTCAACAAATGTGAAACCATACATATCAGTATACAGACATCCTATGTGCTCAAAGGCAGCCTCCTAATCTACGTACTGCTTTGAATAAACAAAGTCAGCCGATTTCTAGCTCAGTTCCTATATAATAAATTCATACAAACTTACACACATGCAGCACAGCACATACTCATGGTAGCTAAAAGGGGCCTACCTGTATATTACTATATAAATCGATAAATAAATGTGTCTCACATCCAGGTTGTTACACCTTTAACTGGAGTATAACTATAGTTTCACAAATAGTAATATTACTGGTAGGTTGGTATATTGTGTGTTAAGGCTAAGTAAGTATAGTTATGGCATTTATCTCCCCAAGTTGTTTGGTAGCTAGATGTTAAACCAGACGATGATGCTGTATTGCACACAGTAAAGTTGTTACCGCTATTAATTACAAAGCCTAGTAACTGTCACCCTAAAAGTTCACATTAACTTGCAATTTTAGCCACAATTTAATAGCTACAGTATTGCTATCAAACGCTGGTTAGTGTTGCTGTTATGGACCACACACACGAGTGTCTCTAGGCCACACCGACTGAAGTGTTTCCATCACTGAAAACGCTGTATGAATTTATTATATAGGAACTGAGCTAGAAATCGTCTGACTTTGTTTATTCAAAGCAGTACGCAGATAGGAGTCTGCCTTTGAGTACATAGGATGTCTGTAACTGATATGTATGGTTTCACATTTGTTGACTAACACTGTGATATACAGAGCATCCCTATACCCGGCATCTGATCTAGCTTATAACATCCACATAGTAGTTAACCCACACTATTTTCTGGTCCACCTGGCCCTCATGTTTTTAATTAAGACACCTTAAAGGAACATTGATCTACATAGAGTTTGGAAGTGCTCATACCCATCTCTTAGCTTCCATTTTTTGGTGTCTGACTCACAGTTTTTGTCCATTTGCACTTATGTTAATAAAGTGTTAATTTGTTACCTATATTTAAACAATTTCCAGTATTGAATTCAACACTTGGCTTTAATGCTAAAATCCTCTATAGTTCCCTAATCCCATACATTATATTGTAGCTATCTTAGGTTTTATTTCACAGGTAAGTATGTATTTAGTTTTAAATAGGTATAATTTCGTTAATAATTCTAACTTTAATTTAGCTCTATTTTAATTATGATAAAGTTAGGGGGTGTTAGGGTTAGGGTTACGGTTAGGTTTAGGGGTTAAAATAGTTTAATTTAGGTTGTTGCTGGTGGTTTAGGGGTTAATAGGATTATTTAGTGGTAGTGATGTGGGAGGCCAGAGGTTTAGGGGTTACTAACTTTATTTAGGGAGCAGTGGAATAGGGGTTAATAGATTTATTATAGTGTGGGCAATGTTGGGGTGGCAGGGGAATAGGGGTTATTAACTTTTGTATAGTGGTGGTGATATCGGGAGCGGCAGATTAGGGGGTTAATAACTTTATGTAGGTGTCGGCGATGTCAGGGGCAGCAGATTAGGGGTGTTTAGACATGGTTTTTATGTTAGGGTGTTTAAACGTAACTTTTTTTTCTCCTTAGACATCAATGGGGCTGCGTTACGGAGCTTTTCATTCCGCAATCGCAGGTGTTATTTTTTTTCTAACACTCTCTCCCCATTGATGTTTATGGGGAAAGCGTGCTATGAGCACGTCAAAACATTGCATGTATTTTGTGCGGTATGGAGCTCAATGCAACCATATCACACACACAAGTTGGCTGTTTCAAAACTTATAACGGCAGCGCTACGGAGGGTGAAATAACGCAACTTTTGTTGTGTTCGTTTTGCACCCCGTTGCGCCCATAACTTGTAATCTACCTGAGTGTTATTTGTGTTTTTATATTACTTTTAAAAAGAAGAGAATGTGGATATTTAACTTATATGTCCAGCTGTTGTCTAAGGTTTAGTTTTGTGGTTCAGAAGCGTGAACAATTCCCAGCAACAATCAATCATATATCATAATAACAAAGTTACAGGACAAAAAAGATGAGATTGATCAAGTGCTAAAGTGTTAGGAAATATATAGCGGAAAAGAATGTGAAAGGTGATGACCAAGTGCTGTACAATATTCTTGAATCCCAAAAAGATAATAAATTATTTGTCTCAGAAGTAAAAAAACTAAAGGATTTATAGGTGTCATTTTATTTATGGTATTTCCTTTCTTGAAAGGTTATAAAATCTTCTAGCCACCATATCACAATTGTTAATACTGAGGGATTTCTGAGACAGTTCCACAATTTACATTGAATATAAAATGATGAGATAATTGTGATAGAATTGAATGGATACATAAGCAAAGTATTGCAAAACAAGGATTTCAAAACAAGATTAAACAATTCAGTATTTTTTTTTAAAGAAACAAATGTGTTTGCCATTTTGAAATTACTTTACAAAATCAAAATTTTTAAAGGGACATGAAACCTATTTTTTTCTTCTGTGATTCAGACAGAATATGCAATTTAAAAGTTTCCAATTTACTTCTATTGTCAATTTTGCTTTGTTCTAATGGCATTCTTTGTTGAAGAAATATCTAGATAGGTGTCTTGCACATGCAGGAGCACTACATGGCAGGAAAATGTGCCGCCATTTAGTGCTCATACAAATGTATAACATTCTTGCAAAACTGCTGCCATATAGTGTGGCAGGCACGTGCTCACTCCTGAGCTTACGCCAATACCTTTCAACAAAGAATATGAAGAAAATATGATGATAGAAATAAAATAGAAAATTGTAATAAAGTATCAGTGTCATTATGTTGAAACTAGGTTTCTTTTATCTCTTCTGCTGGAAAGAAATTGGGGCAAATATATAGCATGCAAATGAAAGGTTTGTAGAATATAACAATGTTTAAAGGAATTCAATCACTAAAAAATTTAAATTACTTTTCATATTCCACACAACCATTGTTTGCAAACTTTTGGTTCCTAATCGTCCTCAGCAGAAGTGATTAGGTAAAGGAAACAGTTTTCAACATGGCAATTCCTATTATTTTACTTATCTATTCAATAATTGCAACATGTGAAGCATTTACAGGCAATTTGCAACACATGCAGAATGCAAGCTCCAGCCTCTATAGGGAGTATGGGACAAGCAGAACTTTTACAGCAAAAACTATCACCAAGATTACAAGTTGTGCGTTAGGGTTAAAAAGCAGCATTGAGAAGGTCCCAACGCTGCTTTTTAACGCCTGCTGGTATTACGAGTCTTGCAGGTACAGGTGTACCGCTCACTTTTTTGGCCAGACTCGGAAATACCGCAAATCCACTTTCGTCAATTGTGTATCCTCTTTTCTCAATGGGAATTGCATAGCGCCGGTATTTACGAGTCTGACAAAAAGTGAGCGGTACACCCTCTCCTGTCAAGACTGATACAGCATTTAAAAGTCAGTAGTTAAGAATTTTACACTACAACGCTGTAGCATTAAACTCTTAACTCAAGTGCTAAAAAGTCACTAACACCCATAAACTACCTATTAACCCCTAAACCGAGGCCCCCCCACATCGCAAACATCTAAAATAAAATTTTTAACCCCATATCAGCCGAACCGGACATCGCCGCCACTATAATAAACATATTAACCCCTAAACCGCTGCACTCCCGCATCGCAAACACTAGTTAAATATTATTAACCCATAATCTGCCTGCCCTAACATCGCCGACACCTACCTACATTTATTAACCCCCTAATCTGCCGCCCCCAAAGTCGCTGCCACTATATTAAATGTATTAACCCCTAAACCTAAGTCTAACCCTAAACCTAACCCCCCTAACTGAAATATAATTTTAATAAATCTAAATAAAATTACTATCATTAAAGGGACAGTCTAGTCAAAATTAAACTTTCATGCTTCAGATAGGGCATGTAATTTTAAACAACTTTTACTTCTATTATTTAATTTGCTCAATTCTTTAGATATCCTTTGTTGAAGAAATAGCAATGCACATGTGTGAGCCAATCACACAAGGCCTCTATGTGCAGCAATCAATCAGCAGCTACTGAGCATATCTAGATATGCTTTTCAGCAAGTGATATCAAGGGAATGAAGCAAATTAGATAATAGAAGTAAATTAGAAAGTTGTTTAAATTACATGCTCTTTCTAAATCACAAAATAAAAAAATTGGGTTTCATGTCCCTTTAACTAAATTATTCCTATTTAAAACTAAATACTTACCGGTAAAATAAACCCTAACGCCTAGATTTAGAGTTTGGCGGTAGCCGTCAAAACCAGCGTTAGAGGCTCCTAACGCTGGGTTTAACCGCCCTCTGGTATTTAGAGTCAGTCATTAAAGGGTCTAACGCTCACTTTGCAGCCGCAACTTTTCCATACCGCAGATCCCCCTACGCCAATTGCGTATCCTATCTTTTCAATGGGATCTTTCTAACGCTGGTATTTAGAGTCTTGGCTGAAGTGAGCGTTAGAACTCTAACGACAAAACTCCAGCCGCAGAAAAAAAACAGGAGTTAAGAGCTTTTTGGGCTAATGCCCGGTTCATAAAGCTCTTAACTACTGTGCTCTAAAGTACACTAACACCCATAAACTACCTACGTACCCCTAAACCGAGGGCCCCCCCCACATCGCCGCCACTCGATTTAAATTTTTTAACCCCTAATCTGCCGACCGCACACCACCGCCACCTACGTTATCCCTATGTACCCCTAATCTGCTGCCCCTAACACCGCTGACCCATATATTATATTTATTAACCCCTAATCTGCCACCTCCAACGTCCGCCTCCACCTGCCTACACTTATTAACCCCTAATCTGCCACCTCCCAACGTCGCCTCCACCTGCCTACACTTATTAACCCCTAATCTGCCAACCGGACCTCACCGCTACTATAATAAATGTATTAACCCCTAATCCGCCTCACTCCCGCCTCAATAACCCTATAATAAATAGTATTAACCCCAAATCTTCCCTCCCTAACATCGCCGACACCTAACTTCAAGTATTAACCCCTAATCTGCCGAACGGACCTCACCGCTACTCTAATAAATGTATTAACCCCTAAGCTAAATCTAACCCTAACACCCCCTAAGTTAAATATAATTTAATCTAACAAAATAAATTAACTCTTATTAAATAAATTATTCCTATTTAAAGCTAAATACTTACCTGTAAAATAAACCCTAATATAGCTGCAATATAAATAATAATTATATTGTAGCTATTTTAGGATTAATATTTATTTTACAGGCAACTTTGTAATTATTTTAACCAGGTACAATAGCTATTAAATAGTTAATAACTATTTAATAGCTACCTAGTTAAAATAATTACAAAATTACGAGGGTCCGGTCGGCAGATTAGGGGTTAATAATTGTAGGTAGCTGGCGGCGAGGTTGTGGGGGGCAGATTAGGGGTTAATAAATATAATATAGGGGTCGGCGGGTGTTAGGGGCAGCAAATTAGGGGTACATAACTATAATGTAGGTTGCGGCGGTGTATGGAGCGGCAGATTAGGGGTTATAATAATATGCAGGGGTCAGCGATAGCGGGGGCAGCAGATTAGGGGTTAATAAGTGTAAGGCTAGGGGTGTTTAGACTCGGGGTACATGTTAGGATGTTAGGTGCAGACTTAGGAAGTGTTTCCCCATAGGAAACAATGGGGCTGCGTTAGGAGCTGAACGCTGCTTTTTTGCAGGTGTTAGGTTTTTTTTTTTCAGCTCAAACTGCCCCATTGTTTCCTATGGGGGAATCGTGCATGAATACGTTTTTGAAGCTGGCCGCGTCCGTTAGCACCGCTGGTATCGAGAGTTGCAGTGGCGGTAAATTATGCTCTACGCTCCCTTTTTGGAGCCTAACGCACTGAAAATGCAGCCATTCTGTGAACTCTAAATACCATCGGTATTTAAAAGGTGGCGGCCAAAAAAAAGCACGCGTAGCTAACACACCCCTTCTAACGCAAAACTCCAAATCCTGGCCTAAGATAGCTACAATATAACTAATAGTTACATTGTATCTATCTTAGGGTTTATTTTTATTTTACAGGCAACTTTGTATTTATTTTAACTACTTACAATAATAACTATTTAATAACTACCTAGTTAAAATAGAAACAAATTTACCTGTAAAATAAAACCTAACCTATGTTACAATTTTACATAACACTACACTATAATTAAATAAATTCCCCTAAACTAAATACAATTAATTACAATTTAATTTTTTTTCTAAAGTACGAAAAAAACACACTATATTACAGAAAATAATAAAATAATTACAAGATTTTTAAACTAATTACACCTACTCTAATCCCCCTAACAAAATAAAAAAGCCCCCCAAAATAAAAAAGCCCTACCCTACACTAAATTACAAATAGCCCTTAAAAGGGCCTTTAGCGGGGCATTTCCCCTAAGTAATCAGCTCTTTTACCTGTATAAAAAAAAAAGTACAAATACCCCCCCAACATTAAACCCACCACCCACACAACCAACCCTACTCTAAAACCCACCCAATCCCCCCTTAAAAAAACCTAACACTAACCCCTTGAAGATCACCCTACCGTGAGACGTCTTCACCCAACCGGGCAGAAGTGGTCCTCCAGACGGGCAGAAGTCTTCATCCAAGCCAGGCAGAAGAGGTCCTCCAGACGGGCAGAAGTCCTTCATCCAGACAGCATCTTCTATCTTCATCATCCGGCGCAGAGCGGTTCCATCTTCAAGACATCCGACGCGGAGCATCCTCTTCAAACGACGGCCGACTGAAGAATGAAGGTTCCTTTAAATGACGTTATCCAAGATGGCATCCCTTCAATTCTGATTAATATGTAAGATGTACAAAGTCATGTCCCAATAAAATGTAATGTTTGAAAGAAGTTGCTTTTTTGTCTTTTATAAGCAATAACCTGTCAGTTTTTGTGATCCACATTTCTCTGGTAGGTATGTGACTAGATTTCTCATTCCTCCCTAACAGGGACAGACTTTCAGGATTACCGTGGGTTAGAGCAGGTAAATTAACCCATCCTATATAATAAAAGTGTGTTTGTCCGAAGCTGTCATGCGCAGTAGAGACTGCGCGCAAAGACAAACACACTTGACCTACCTCACCTGGCATCTGGCGTGGAAGTGGGCGTGGCTGGACAAGCATGACATGGGCGGGGTCGGACGTGACGTGGGGCGTGGCCGGATGCGCCGTGAGGAGATAGAGAGCTCTAAAGAGGGGGGATAAAGAGAGGGGGGAGAGACAGCAAAAGAGAGGGGGGAGAGAGCAAAAGAGGGGCATAGAGAGAGCAAAAAGAGGGGGTAAGAGAGAGAGCAAAAGAGAGGAAGAGAGACAGCAAATGAGAGAGGGGAGAGAGAGCCGAAAAGGGGGAGAGAGAGCACAAAGAGGGGGGAAAGAGAGCTCAAAAGAGAGAGTGGGGAGAGAGAGCAAAAGGAGGGGGGGGGAGAGACAGCAAAAGAGGGGAAGAGGAGAGCAAAAGAGGGGGGGAGAGAGAGCAAAAAGAGGGGGGGAGAGAGAAGCAAAAGAGGGGGGGAGAGAGAGCAAAAGAGGGGGGGGAGAGAGCAAAAGAGGGGGGCAAGAGAGAGCAAAAGAGGGGGGCAAGAGAGAGCAAAAGAGGGGGCAAGAGAGAGCAAAAGAGGGGGCAAGAGAGAGCAAAAAGAGGGGGCAAGGAGAGAGCAAAAGAGGGGGCGAGAGGAGAGCAAAAGAGGCGGCTAGAGAGAGCAAAAAGAGGGCGGCTAGAGAGAGCAAAAGAGGGGGCGAGAGAGAGCAAAAGAGTGGGCGAGAGAGAGCAAAAGAGGGGGCGAGAGAGAGCAAAAGAGGGGCGAGAGAGAGAGCAAAAGAGGGTGAGAGAGAGAGCAAAAGAAGGGCGAGAGATAGCAAAAGAGGGGCGAGAGATAGCAAAAGAGGGGTGAAAGATAGCAAAAGAGGGGCGAGAGAAAGCAAAAGAGGGGCGAGAGAGAGCAAAAGAGGGGCAAGAGAGAGCAAAAGAGGGGGGAGAGAGAGAGCGTAAAAGAGAGGGGAGGAGAGAGCAAAAGTAGGGGAGAGGAGAGCAAAAGTAGGGGAGAGAGGGGGGGGAGAGAGAGAGTAAAAGAGGGGGGAGAGAGAGCAAAAGAGGGGGATGTGAGAGCAGAAGAGGGACGGGGAAGAGAGCGCAAAAGAGAGGGGGGAGAGAGAGGGAGCAAGGGTTGGAAACGCGGGTACTTAAAAAATTGGCCCATGTACACGGGCTTTAGGACTAATCTTTTAATAATCAATCTTATAATTTCACCTGTGCTGCAGTGTGGGGAAGCCTCAGGACAGGTTTAAAAACCAGTGATCTAGCTATTAAAGATTTTTCAATAATAGCAATCTGGAAAACTATTAGGCCTAATTTGCATAACCATTTAGGTTTTAAATTTAATAATGATAGTCTTATAAGGTGAACTGAGTCTGTCCTAATCATTCTATGTTGTCCCACAGCGTATGCAAAAGATTGCAGCTCCACCATCTATGTGTCATATTCCCATGTTCTACACACTATCCTATATAGAGGCTATATGTGCTGGAATTTAAATACCAGCACAGAAGTATTTTCAAGTTAAGCTTCAATATTTGTGACAATACTAAAAATCTATTGGTCCAATTAAACATTTTTTTTGTCAATATTTCTTGTCTAGATTAGCCTCCAACTCCATATTTCAACTGCTTTGTAAGAAGATAAGTGCTTACCATGAAATTTACTCAAGATACACCTAGTGATTGCCAAACTTCCCTTCAAAGGTTTCTTGGTCATAAACTATTTCTCTAAATCTGTGGGGGCTTTAAGTATGTTTATCTTACTAGGGAAGGTTTGGATAAAATGCTTACTCTAAGCATATTTAAACCATGAGGTGAAAGTCCCTCCTGCTACTTGAACCAAATATTGTCTAGCAAGTGTACAATAGGTATTGAATCACCAAGATCTTTATAAATATGTGATCTAGTATGGAGCCCTCCAAAACATTCTGTGTTTAGTGGTAAAGGAGTTAAAGTGAAGGTAAACTTGGATGAATGAAAGCCTGTTTTTTTTAAAATACTATTAAAAAAGGGGCACTTTCATTAATCAAAGTTTACAAAGTAGCCGTTTTATTTATAAATGTACCTTTCTTCTCTTCACAGCCGGAGCAGCTTCCCCCGACTGGAGATCCTCTCTTCACACGTCAGCAATGACTAATCTGGCTTCCTCCAATTATGGCTTTCCCCCCAGGGGAATCATTGTCTGAGGCCATGCCGTGTTTGGAGGAAGCCGGATAAGTCATTGCTGACGTGTGAAGAGAGGATCTCCGTGCGGGGGAAGATGCTTCGGTTGTGAAGAGAAGAAAGGTACGTTTTTAAACAAAATGGCTGCTTTCTAAACTTTGATAAATGAAAGTGCCCCCTTTAAAGGAGAGTAGTCCAATGACAGTCCCTTATATTTAGAATCAAACTGGTTACAAGAGGGAAATACATGTCTGAGTAGGGAAAATTGTTGAATTAGTTGTGAGCGATTATCTTGGTGAACCCAGCACAGGGCTCCCACACAAGGGGCCTGTAGATTCTGAGAGTCAAGAGATACCCAGGCTTTGGTCCTGCCCCCAGCATGCCAATCTAGAACTCTCTGAAGAGTTATTGATTGGTAGTAAAGGGATATACATGGGGTTCCAGCACTCACCATCTATTGATCTATACAATGTGGATATTCTAATCCTAGATTTAATAGGACCCCAAATTAAATTGTTAATACTATTTTGGAGTTTAAGTAAATAACCCGGAGATAGAAAGATTTCACAGCTTGCATAATATAGAAGATTTTCAGTAGGATTGACATTTTGATAGCATTTATTATGTATTGTATATCCACTAGTATAGAGGCTTGTAGGACAAGGCATGCAAAGTCTCCTGGACTTCCAACAGCAAAGTCTATGAAATATGCTTAATTTGATTATGCAATTCAAGTAATATTTAATAGAGGGAGGGCTAAGTTTATATGAACAAAGCAACTTAATGGCTAGATTACAGTTTTGCGTTAGGCTTAAAAAGCAGCGTTAGCCGGTCCTAACGCTGCTTTTTAACACCCGCTGGTATTACGAGTCTTGCAGGTAAAGGTGTACTGCTCACTTTTTTGGCCAGACTTGGCAATACCCGCAAATCCACTTACGTAAATTGAGTATCCTCTTCTTTCAATGGGACTTGCATAGTGCCGGTATTACGAGTCTACCAAAACGTGAGTGGTAGACCCTCTCCTGTCAAGACTGGGTACCGCAATTTAAAGTCAGTAGTTAAGAGTTTTACACTACAAAGCCGTAGCATAAAACTCTTAACTAAAGTGCTAAAAAGTACACTAACACCCATAAACTAACTATTGACCCCTAAACCAAGGCCCTCCCACATCACAAACACTAAAAGAAATTTTTTTAACCCCTAATGTGCCGAACCGGACATCGCCGCCACTATAATAAATATATTAACCCCTAAACCGCCACACTCCCGCCTCGCAAGCACTAGTTAAATATTATTAACCCCTAATCTGCCGTCCCTAACATCGCCGCCACCTACCTACATTTATTAACCCCTAATCTGCCGCCCTCAACGTCGCCGCCACTATACTAAAGTTATTAACCCCTAAATCTAAGTCTAACACTAACATCCCCTAACTTAAATATAATTAAAAGAAAACTAACTAAAAATTCCTATCATTAACTACATTATTCCTATTTAAAACTAAATACTTACCTATAAAATAAGCCCTTAATTAGCTACAGTATAACTAATAGTTACATTGTAGCTAGCTTAGGGTTTATTTTTTATTTTACATGCAAGTTTGTATTTATTTTAACTAGGTAGAATAGTTACTGAATAGTTATTAACTATTTAATAACTACCAAGCTAAAATAAATACAAATTTACCTGTAAAATAAAACCTAACCTAAGTTACAATTACACCTAACACTACACTATAATTAAATAAATTAACTAAATTAAATACAATTAAATAAATTACATACAATTAGCTAAATTTAATTAAATGATCTAAAGTACAAAAAAAACAAACACTAAATTACAGAAAATTATAAACAAATTACAGATATTTAAACTAATTACACCTAATCTAATAGTCCTATTAAAATAAAAAGCCTCCCAAAATAAAAAAAAACCCTAGCCTATACTAAACAACCAATAGCTCTTAAAAGGGCCTTTTGCGGGGCATTGCCCCAAAGTAATCAGCTCTTTTACCTTTAAAAGCAAATACAAACAACCCCCCAACAGTTAAACCCATCACCCACACAAACAACCCCCCAAAATAAAATAGTATCTAAAAAAAGCTAAGCTCCCCATTGCCCTGAAAAGGGCAGTTAGCTCTTTTGCCGTCAAAACCCTAATCTAAAAAATAAAACCCACCCAATGCACCCTTAAAAAAACCTAACACAAATCCCCTGAAGATCGACTTACCTGGAGATGTCTTCATCCAAGTCGGGCAAAGTGATCCTCCAGACAGGCAGAAGTCTTCATCCAAGCCGGGCAGAAGTGGTCCTTCAGATGGGCAGAAGTCTTCATCCAGACGGCATCTTCTATCTTCATCCATCCGGCACGGAGCGGGTCCATCTTCCAGACATCCGACGCGGAGCATCCTCTTCATCTGACGACTAACACAGAATTAAGGTACCTTTAAGAGATGTCATCCAAGATGGAGTCCCTTAGATTCTATCAACCAATCGGAATTAAGGTAGAAAAAATCCTATTGGCTGATTGCTTCATCCAATAGGATTTTTCTACCTTAATTCCAATTGGCTGATAGAATTCTATCAACCAATCAGAATCTAAGGGACTCCATCTTGGATGACGTCACTTAAAGGTACCTTCATTCTTTGTTAGTCATTGGATGAAGAGGATGCTCCGCATCGGATGTCTTGAAGATGGACCTGCGCTGAGCCGGATGGATGAAGATAGAAGATGCCGTCTGGATGAAGACTTCTGCCCATCTGGAGGACCACTTCTGCCCGGCTTGGATGAAGAATTCTGCCCATCTGGAGGACCACTTCACCCCTTTTAAGGGTTTATTGGGTGGGTTTTATTTTTTAGATTAGGGTTTGGGCAGCAAAAAGAGCTTACTGCCCTTTTAAGGGCAATACCCACCCAAATGCCCTTTTCAGGGCAATGGGGAGCTTAGGTTTTTTAGTTAGTATTTTATTTGGGGGGTTGGTTGTGTGGGGGATGGGTTTTACTGTTGGGGGGGTTATTGTATTTTTTTACAGGTAAAGGAGCTGATTACCTTGGGGCAATGCCCTGCAAAAGGCCCTTTTAAGGGCTATTGGTAGTTTAGTTTAGGCTAGGGTTTTTTTATTTTGGGGGGGCTTTTTTTATTTTAATAGATTAGGTGTAATTAGTTTAAATTTCTGTAATTATTATTTTCTGTAATTTAGTGTTTTTTTGTACTTTAGCTAATTAAATTTATTTAATTGTTTTTAATTTATGTAATTTATTTAATTATAGTGTAGTGTTAGGTGTTAGTGTAATATAGGTTAGGTTTTATTTTACAGGTAAATTTGTATTTATTTTAGCTAGGTAGTTATTAAATAGTTAATAACTATTTAATAACTATTCTACCTAGTTAAAATAAATACAAACTTGCCTGTAAAATAAAAATAAAAACTAAGCTAGATACAATGTCACTATTAGTTATATTGTAGCTAGCTTAGGGTTTATTTTATAGGTACGTATTTAGTTTTAAATAGGAATAATGTAGTTAATGATAGGAATATTTATTTAGATTTATTTAAATTATATTTAAGTTAGGGGGTGTTAGGTTTAGGGCTAGACTTAGGTTTAGGGGATAATAACTTTAATATATTGGTGGCGACGTTGGGGGCAGCAGATTAGGGGTTAATAAATGTAGGTAGATGGCGGTATTGTTAGGGCCGGCAAATTAGGGGTTAATAATATTTAGCTAATGTTTGCGAGGCGGGAGTGCGGCGGGTTTAGGGTTTAATATATTTATTATTTATTATAGTGTTAGCGATGTTGGGGGCGGCAGATTAGGGGTTAATAAGTGTAGGTAGGTGGAGGTGACGTTAGGGGTGGCAGATTAGGGGTTAATAAATATAATGTAGGTGTCGGCGATGATAGGGGCAGCAGATTAGGGGTTCATAAGTATAATGTAGGTGGCGGCGGTGTCCGGAGCGGCAGATTAGGGGTTAATAATTATAATGTAGGTGGCGGCGAAGTCGGGGGGTGGCAGATTAGGGGTGTCCAGACTCGGGGTTCATGTTAGCAGTGGCGTAGCGTGGCTTCTCAGCGCCCAGGGCAAGGCAAGAATTGCGCCCCCCTAATCCATTAGCACTGACTGAGTCTCTTCCACCAGTACAGTAGGGATCGGCAAATTTGCTTTGAATCTAGGAGACAGCTCAACAACTTAGGAGACAGGTTTTTGTTTTAAAACAAACAAAGCTTTATTTTAACAACAAAAATATATACTATATATATATATATATATATATATATATATATATATATATATATATATATAATTCTAAACTCTACATTCATCCTTAAAAATTAGGATTCAATATGGTTGCAGGCAGCCATTACTTTATTATATACATTAAGTAAGTACATTATATAAAACTTAACAATTACATTTTTATGGTTTAATATTTAAACATGGGATTTCATTTTTAAAATACATCTGAGCCAGCATGCCAGAGTGTGAGAGTGATCTATGCTTCTTTAAAGTGAAAGCCAGTTATTATTATTTTTAAATTCATTTTTAACCTGGGTAAAACATACAAGATGTAGATCATCTACATCTTGTAAGTTTTATTTTACCCAGGTTAAAAATGAATTTGAAATAAAATAACCAGCTTTCACTTTAAAGCAGCATAGATCACTCTCACACTCTGGCATGCTGGCTGGCTCAGACTCTGGGTCCTTTGGAAGTTGGAATTTGGCTGGCTGGCTCAGAGTGACTCTGGGTCCTTTGGAACTTGGCTGGCCCTGCAACGTCACCTGGGTAACGATAGAGGCTAAGCTGCATTTTGCGTGTGTTACCATTTCCAATCCCTATTCCCCAGGGCCCAGGCAAAAACAGGGGCTATAATAATTTAATTATAATTCTGGCTGGCAGTGGCACTGGTGGTCTGGTTCTGATACGGACCCGGTGATGAGTTTGGTAATTTTTGTTGACACTACTTACCTTATCATTGCGGGCGTAGCGTGCTAGTCAGTCTGACTCCACTCTGGCTCTGCTGCTCTGACTTCTTCCTCCCTCCTGACATGCGCGCTGGGAGTGGGAGTGGACCGTGCTAACTAGTGGCGTAAACACTAGTCTAGCAGCAGGTAACGTTTGGATAGGATTACACTCATAAAATTATGATAATTAAATCATTACACAGCACATCTTGACTTCAGAGTAGTAGACAGTTCACATGAGAGACAGAACGGCTGGGTGCAGGCACCTGTCAGATTTTTTAGCCTCCCCTGTAGCGCCGCTGGGAGTGGGACTGTGACTGTCTACTGTCTTGAGATGGTGGGGACTGGGGAGGCTGGGAGCCAAGCATTTTGCGCCCCTCAGAATTTTGCGCCCGGGGCAACCGCCCCTGTGGCCCCCCCCACGCTACGCCACTGCATGTTAGGGTGTTAGGTGTAGACATAAATTTTATTTCCCCATAGGAATCAATGGGGCTGCGTTAAGGAGTTTTACGCTGCTTTTTGGCAGGTGTTAGACTTTTTTTCAGCCGGCTCTCCCCGTAGATTCCTATGGGGAAATCGTGCACAAGCACGTTACACCAGCTCACTGCTGACTTAAGCAGCGCTGGTATTGGAGTGCGATAATGAGTAAAATTTTGCTCAACACTCACTTCTTGTCTTTTAACGATGGGTTTGTAAAAACCTGTAATACCAGCACTGTAGGTAAGTGAACGGTGAGGGAAAACTGCTCGTTAGCACCACATAGCCTCTAACGCAAAACTCGTAATCTAGGTGTAAGTATTTTGTATTTAATCTCTAATAAAGTTAAATTAAGTATTTCAGATTTCTGGCCATTTATTGAAAAGTTAGAAAATATATCACATTTTTCAAATTCAGCTTTAAGATGAGGAAGGGACCCAGAATATCATCTGCATACAACATAAACTTGTACTTTTTTTTTACCTATCTGTATGCTTGTAACAATGTGGCTTTTTACTTGATTAATAATGTGTTTTTTTGTGTGGTCCCTTTAAACATTGAACAAACAACACAATAATGTTGCTTTCACAGACTGTGGTCCTATGAACTTGCAGAGTTAACTTTTATTGTTCACCACTGGTGTTACACTTTAAATAACACGGTATAGAGTTGTTGCATTCAGTTAACACTGTCCCTTTAATTTCAAAACAAAACAACAACAATGAACAAACAAAAACCTATCTCATTATTGGCGAACTAGCTAAACATGGCCAGGTACACAACAAACCTACCTATAGTTCCCTCACAAATGCCAGGTGATAAATTAGCCCTCAAAACACTTTACCAAAATATATTTTCACAGTTCAGTGTTACCTGCACATTTTCCCATGCTTGTAAGGAGAGGATTTCAGCCAGTCTGCAGCTCAGAGTTTCTCTCCCTTCTCTCTCTGCACTGTTTTGTGATCTGCCTTTTAAGAAGGTTGACCACACCCTTACCTAAGAAGTCTATTTAACCCCATGTATTCCTTACTGCTTGCCTTAACCTGAGACTAACATAGTAGTCAGGTATAACTTCCCCTCTTGTACAGTACAATCTGTCACAATGCCCTCAATCTCATTGTTATGACTTATATGTGATGCTAAAACTTCTTTAGTTAGATTAAATAACATTAGTGACAATGGGCATCCTTGTAAGGTACCATTACAAATTGTAAGAGAATTAGAGAGAGTGCCATTTACTATGATTCTGGCTGTCCTGTGGTGAGTAGAGCTTAATATGCGAGCTTTGAGTTTAGGACCAAAGCCAAAGCTTTATAAAATGGTTGACAGAAATCTTCAATCGCGTCTGTCAAATACTATTTCAACGTCTGTTTCAATCAAGATGCTGATATATTATGTAATTTAATATAATCCATTAATTTTAGTATTCTGATAGTGTTGTCCCTGGCCTCTCGTATTACAAAATAAAAATAAAAAGTTAGTGCGCAAGCAAAACCCCAACGCATGCAAAAAGTTGAACTTTGAATATTATGTTAATGTATTCTCCCATAGACGTCAATGGAGCATGCAAATTGCAACAAAAAACCCCTAGCACCCATACTTGCTTGCTAACCCAACCGCTTTTATTCAAGAGCGCTAAACCCAACATGAAATATTAATATTTCACATTCCAATGTTTTTCACATATAAGAATATGTTCTATTTTTTCATAAATAAATATTTCTATATATCTGATGATTTTTGGGTAAAATATATCTATCTATATATCTCTATCTATCTATTTATACATATACACACTGGCATTCAAATGTTGTGGTCACTTAGACATTTCCTTGTTTTTGAAAGAAAATCAAATTTTTTTTGTCCATTAAAATAACATCAAATTAATCAGAAATACAGTGTAGACATTGCTAATGTTGTAAATGATTAATGTATCTGGAAATTGCTGATTTTTAATGTAATATCTACATATGTATACAGAGGCCCATTAACAGCAACCTTCTGTCCTGTGTTCCAATGGAGTGTTGTATTTGCTAATCCAAGTTTCATTTAAAAAGGCTAAACGATCATTAGAAAACCCTTTTGCAATTATGTTAGCACAGCTGAAAACTGTTGTGCTGATTAAAGAAGCAATTAAACTGGCCTTCATTAGAGTAGTTGAGTATCTGGAGCATCAGCAGTTGTGGGTTTGATTATAGGCTCAAGATGGCCAGAAACAAAGAACTTTCTTCTGAAACTCCTGAGTCTATTTTTGTTCTGAGAAATGAAGGTAATTCCTTGCAAGAAATTGCTAGATCACTTACAACGCTGTGTACTACTCCCTTCACAGAACAGCGCAAACTGGCTCTAACCAGAATAGAAAGAGGAGTGGGAGGCCACGGTACACAACTGAGCAAGAAGACAAATACATTAGAGTGTTTAGTTTGAGAAACAGATGCCTCACATGTCCTCAACTGGCAGCTTTGTTAAATAGTACCCGCAAAACACCAGTGAAGAGGTGGCTCCAGGGTGCTGGCCTTTTAGGCAGAGTTGCAAAGAAAAAGCCATATCTTAGACTGGCCAATAAAAAGAAAAGATTAAGATGGGCAAAAGAACACTGGACAGAGGAAGATTGGAAAAAAAGTGCTTTGAATCTAAGTTTGAGCTGTTTGGATCACAAACAAAAACATTTGTGAGATGCATACTAAAGAAAAATATGCTGAAGGAGTGCTTGACTCCATCTGTCAAGCATGAGGGAGGCAATGTGATGGTCTGAGGGTACTTTGGTGATGGTAAAGTGGGAGATTTATAAAGGGTAAAATGGACCTTGAAGAAGGAAGTCTATCACTCCATTTTGCAAAACCATGCCATATCTTTTGGACGGCGCTTGATTGGAGCCAATTTCCTCCTATACAAGAACTATTTAAGACAGCTATTATTTTGTCTTTAATGGAGTGTCCAGCACAATTACCAGATCTCAACCCTATTGAACTGTTGTGGGAGCAACTTGACCGTATAGTACGTAAGAAGTGCTCATCAAGCGAATCCAACTTGTCGGAGTTGCTTCGGGAAGCATGGGGTGAAATCTCAAATTGACAACTAGAATGTCAAATGTCTGCACATGGAGGATTCTTTGACGAAATAAAGTTTTAAGGACACAATTATTATTTCACTTGAAATGCATTATCTTTAACCTTGACTATATTTCCTATTCAAACTCATTTCATGTATGTTTTCATGGAAAATAAGGAAATGTCTATGTGATCCCAAACTTTTTAACGTACAAGAAAGAAGAAGGGTAACTCCTCTGGATAAAAATCCCAAATTTTATTGAACAGGGTCAGACAAAAGAAACACAACGTTTCGGGGTCAGTACCCCTTAGTCATGTGATATCACATGACTAAGGGGTACTGACCCCAAAACGTTGTGTTTCTTTTGTCTGATCCTGTTCAATAAAATTTGGGATTTTTATCCAGAGGAGTTACCCTTCTTCTTTCTTGTACATTATCGTTGGTGAGTGTGGCAGTGACTCTTAAGGAGTACCCTCTGCTCTGGGGTTATAGCTGGTGCCGGACTATATCCATTTTCCCAAACTTTTTTAACATCAGTGTATATATATATATATATAATCTATTTAAACTAGGACATATTCCCCTATGTGAAGAACATTGAAATGTGAAACATTTACATTAAATACATAGTTAAACTGATTAATAATATTAATATTAAATAAAAATGCTTTTTCATGTTTTCAGGTATTTGAATGCAAATGGCTCAAATGCATATATTGATGGCAACCAAGATTAGTTAATTTACAACCACAACAAAGTATTTTTTCTAACAAATTCATTCAAGACCATGTTGCAAAATGAATACACCTCAATGAAAGTTATAGGAGCAAAGCAAAATGTCTGCCAACAAATTACCTAATTAACAAGAATTCAACTACAGGTGAGTCTAATTATTCATTAAAACTGGTGTCCAGCAGACACTTCATTATAAAAGGGCGTTACTTACCAAAGAAAAACCCCTTCCCATGTCATGCTGTCAGCAATGGCACCACATGGATGAGAAATGTCACAAGACCTGAGAAAGAAAATAATTTATTTACACAAAAAAGGTGAAGGCTACAAAAAGATCAGCAAAGCTTTACTTATAAGACAGAATACTGTAGCAAAAGTGATACAAAAATGTAACAAAGATGGAACTACAACCATCTCACAGAGACGTCCAGGCCGCCCACGGAAGTTAACACTTTGACAGGAGTGACTTCTGATGAGAAGGGTTAAAGAAAATTGACCATGCATGTTCACTGCAGTTAGCAAAAGAAATAGAAAGCAAAACTGGGGTAATTGATTCCTGTGACACAACATGGCGTACAGTGCAGAGGAGTAGCATACATGGGTGTCGTCCACAAAGGAAGCCTCTGCTAAAGCCCATGCACAAAAAAAAGTCCGCCTAGAATTTGCCAGGACACATGCTGAAAAAAAAGAAGACTACTGGGACTCTGTCTTTTGGAGTGATGAAACCAAGTTAAAAATTTTGGAACTGATGGCTTCAAAACTGTATGGCGTCGCAAAGCTGAGGAGTACAATGAAAAATTCATGGTGCCTACAGTGAAACATGGTGGTGGCAGTGTCCTTCTGTGGGGCTGCATGAGTGCTGCTGGTGTCAGGGAGCAGCATTTCATTGATGGTATAATGAATTCACAGATGTACTGCTCTATATTAAAATAGAAGATGCTACCATCACTCTGTGCCCTTGGTCGTCGTGCAGTTTTCGAACATGAAAATGATCAAAAACACACATCTAAGGCCACTGTTGCATTTCTGAAGACAAACAGGGTGAAAGTGATGCAGTGGCCAAGTATGTCTCCTGGTCTGAACCCATTCGAACACCTATGGGGGAATCCTGAAGAGACAAGTTGAGCATCACTCTCCATCCAGCTCTAAAAGAGTTTGTTCTTGAAGAATGGAAAAGATAGATGTGGCAATATGTTGCCAACTTGATCATTCCATGCCTAGAAGACTTGGTGCTATCCTTACAAATCATGGAGGTCATACAAAATACTAGATGTAGTAGCTTTTGTTGTGAGGTGTATTCATTTGTGCATCACCTACTGTGAGTAAACCTGCAGATTTTGTAATCTAAGTTATATTATTAACCTTACTTTCATGTAATGAGCAAAACAAATGTTCTCTAAAATGTAGTTTTGCCAAAATTCTGGAAATTGTTCTTGTGTTCATTGAGATATTGATTAAAATCTTACTTTTCAAAAGGGGTGTGCTCATTTATGCTAAGCACTGTAAATATATGTGTGTACATATGTATTTATGTATATATGTATTAACATACATATATACACATATAATTACATAAATACATCTGTACATACATATATACGAGGGCTGTAACAAAAGTATTGCAAAAGTGGGCTTAACTTTTTTATTAACTGATGTAAGTCGTTCATATTGCACATGTTGTTGGAGTAACTCTTCCTCTATACAAAGGTATTACTCAACATAGTCTCTACATGAACCCCGAGTCTAAACACCCCTAATCTTATACTTATTTAACCCCTAATCTGCCGCCCCCGACATCGCCAACACCTACATTTTATTATTAACCCCTAATCTGCCGCTCCGGACACCGCCGCAACCTACATTATAGTTATGAACCCCTAATCTGCTGCCCCCAACATCGCCGAACCCTACATTATATTTATTAACCCCTAATCTGCCACCCCCAATGTCGCTGCAACCTAACTACATTTATTAACCCCTAATCTGCCGCCCACAATGTCACCGCCACTATATTAAATGTATTAACCCCTAAATTTAAGTCTAACCCTTACCCTAACCCCCCCCAACTTAAATATAATTACAATAAATCTAAATAAAATTAATACAATTCACTAAATAATTCCTATTTAAAACTAAATACTTACCTATAAAATAAACCCTAAACTAGCTACAATATAACTAATAGTTACATTGTATCTAGCTTAGGGTTTATTTTTATTTTACAGACAACTTTGTATTTATTTTAACTAGGTACAATAGTTATTAAATAGTTAATAACTATTTAATAACTATTGTACCTAGTTAAAATAAATACAAAGTTGTCTGTAAAATAAAACCTAACCTAAGTTACAATTACACCTAACACTACACTATAATTAAATTAATTACCTAAACTAAATACAATTAATTACAATTTAAAAAAATTATCTAAAGTACGAAAACCACCTCCACTAAATTACAGAAAATAATAAAATAATTACAAGATTTTTAAACTAATTACACCTACTCTAATTCCCCTAACAAAATAAAAAAGCCCACCAAAATAAAAAAGCCCTACCCTACACTAAATTACAAATAGCCCTTAAAAGGGCCTTTTGCGGGGCATTGCCCCAAAGTAATCAGCTCTTTTACCTGTACATTTTTTTTTACAAATACCCCCCCCAACATTAAAACCCACCACCCACACAACCAACCCTACTCTAAAACCCACCCAATCCCCCCATAAAAAAACCTAACACTAACCCCTTGAAGATCACCCTACCGTGAGACGTCTTCACCCAACCAGGCAGAAGTGGTCCTCCAGACGGGCAGAAGTCTTCATCCAAGCCGGGCAAAAGAGGTCCTACAGACGGGCAAAAGTCTTCATTCAGACGGCATCTTCTATCTTTATCGATCCGGCACAGAGCGGCTCCATCTTCAAGACATCCGATGCGGAGCATCCTTTTCATCCGGAGTCTTCTTTGACAATGACGGTACCTTTAAGTGACGTCATCCAAGATGGCATCCCTTCAATTCCGATTGGCTGATAGAATTCCATCAGCCAATTGGAATTAAGGTAGGAAAAATCCTATTGGCTGATGCAATCAGCCAATAGGATTGAGCTCGCATTCTATTGGCTGATTGGAACAGCCAATAGAATGCAAGCTCAATCCTATTGGCTGATTGGATCAGCCAATAGGATTGAACTTCAATCCTATTGGCTGATTGCATCAGCCAATAGGATTTTTCCTACCTTAATTCCGATTCGCTGATAGAATTCTATTAGCCAATCGGAATTGAAGGGACGCCATCTTGGATGACGTCACTTAAAGGTACCGTCATTGTCGAAGAAGACTCCGGATGAAGAGGATGCTCTGCGTCGGATGTCTTGAAGATGGAGCCGCTCCGAGCTGGATGGATGAAGATAGAAGATGCTGTCTGGATGAAGATAGAAGATGCTGTCTGGATGAAGTCTTCTGCCTGTCTGGAGGACCTCTTCTGCCCGGCTTGATGAAGACTTCTGCCCGTCTGGAGGACCACTTCTGCCCGGTTGGGTAAAGAAGTCTCATGGTAGGGTGATCTTCAAGGGGTTAGTGTTAGGTTTTTTTAAGGGGGGATTGGGTGGGTTTTAGAGTAAGGTTGGTTGTGTGGGTGGTGGGTTTTAATGCTGGGGGGGTATTTGTACTTTTTTTTAACAGGTAAAAGAGCTGATTACTTTGGGGCAATGCCCCGCAAAAGGCCCTTTTAAGGGCTATTTGTAATTTAGTGTAGGGTGGGGCTTTTTTATTTTGAAGGCTTTGTTATTTTGTTAGGGGGATTAGAGTAGGTGTAATTAGTTTAAAAATATTGTAATATTTGTACTCATTTTCTGTAATTTAGTGGGGGGTTTTCTGTACTTTAGATAATGTTTTTAAATTCTAATTAATTGTATTTAGTTTAGGTAATTAATTTAATTATAGTGTAGTGTTAGGTTTAATTGTAACTTAGGTTAGGTTTTATTTTACAGGTAAATTTGTCTTTATTTTAACTAGGTTAGTTATTAAATAGTTAATAACTATTTAATAACTATTGTACCTAGTTCAAATAAATACAAAGTTGACTCTAGAATAAAAATAAACCCTAAGATAGATACAATGTACAACTATTATGTTAGTATTGTAGCTAGCTTAGGGGTTATTTTATAGGTAATTATTTAGTTTTAAATAGGAATAATTTAGTGAATTGTAGTAATTTTATTTAGATTTATTGTAATTATATTTAAGTTAGGGGGTTAGGGTTAGGGTTAGACTTAGATTTAAGGGGTTAATACATTTAATATAGTGCCCGGCAACGTTGGGGGCGGCAGATTTAGGGGTTAATAATATTTAACTAGTGTTTGCAATGCGGGAGTGCAGAGGTTTTAGTGGTTAATATGTTTATTATAGTGGCAGCGATGTCCGGTTCGGCAGATTTAATGTTTGCGATGTGGGGGGCGTCGGTTTAGGGGTTAATAGGTAGTCTAATGGGTGTTAGTGTACTTTTTAGCACTTTAGTTAAGAGTTTTATGCTACGGCGTTGTAGTGTAAAACTCTTAACTACTGACTTTAAAATGCGGTACCAGGCTTGACAGGAGAGGGTATTCTACCGCTCACTTTTGGTCCAGACTCGTAATACTAGCGCTATGCAAGTCCCATTGAAAATATAGGTTACACAAATGACGTAAGTGGATTTGCGGTATTTCCGAGTCTGTCCAAAAAAGTGATCGGTACACCCTGTACCTGCAAGACTCGTAATTCCATCGGGTGTTAAAAAGCGCGTTGGGACTCTCAATGCTGCTTTTAACCCTAACGCACAACTCGTAATCTTGGTGATAGTTTTGCATGAGTGTAACTGTACTTTTACAATGAATTTTATGTTGTGGTTCATTGCAACATTTATATCTTTCCTTACCCTTTTATGCAAGTTCCCAAAATCGTGGTAACCCAATGCATGTTAGTTTGATTTGCGCTCAAGTGAATGCATTTACTTTCAACTTGTAATACGTGTCCGAAAAAGCCCCAAGAAATGCTATCACTCACATGCTAAATTAGTACGGACACTCGTAATCCTAGCCCATAACTGTATCTTTTAAGATTGTAAGTAATTGTGGATAGAATCTTTTAAATGCAAAAAAAAGGCTATATAAATATTTGCTGTTTTAAACAGGTTGACATAGAGATCAAAAGGTTCTTCTAGAAGTCAATATAAAAATTCTGTGGACATGATGCTGAAAAGGTATTTTCTGACAGATTGGAGTATCATTGTTGAGTTACACACATGCAAGGTAAAGGGTGTGTTATTGCATCACAACAGTAATTAGTGGGTCATCACAGGGTTTTCAAAAATGATTGGAGTGACTCTTGAATTATAGCAGATTCTAATGGTGATTAATGAGTGCAGAAGTTAGTGGGTTTAAATGAGGGAGACAATTTATAATTTAAAGGGTCAGTAAACTTTTTAAAGATTGTAAAATAAAATCTAAATTATGAATTGTAAAAAACTTGCAGTATGCTTTCTATATTTGTGTTCTCCCCTTTTCCTGTATTTTAAGAATGAAAGATTCTTAAGAAAAGAATGAAAATTAAGTTTTCCATTTCTGAAAATCAGAAGAGCACGACACTACCTCATGAGCCTTTCTGCATCATATCTGTCCTGAATTGGACTTCAGCAGAGATTATCAGATTCAGATAAGGAAATTCATAGCAATGGAGTGTTTGTTAACATAATGGCCGTGGCTAGCTTGTCTACTCCAAAAAAAAAAGTTGATGATACATTTTCAAGCTCATCCCAGTATGTTAGTTTTCTGCAAGACAGCAGGAAAACTCTTGCAACTACAAGTGTTAATGTCCCTTTTATATATAAATACATAATTTATTGTTGCTCTACCTTAGTTTGCACCACAATAGCCTAGACAAAATAATCTCATATTTTTTTGTAATAATAATAGTTTATTAAGAGATATAAGTGCTTACTACATAGAAGTGTATATACCTCCATAAAAGAAGCATGATGTATTTCTCCAACATGTCCGTCATCCCTTGCAATAAGCTCACAAAATGAGCCCAGGTCTTTTTTCTTTGCTGGAACAATGAATCCTTTTCTTTTATGATTTAATTTTAGATAAATGATTACTTCCTTAGTTTTGTAATTTTCACCCATTTACCTAATTTTCCTCTTTTGCTTGGCTGTACTATCAAACAGTTCTGTAAGAGACACAAAACAATTGTAGTTTGGGAGTTTGTCTCAATTATATTTCCAAACACAGAATAAATCCTTTATGTATTCAGAAACTAAGTTTTACAATAGACATTTGTATAATTCATTTGCACTATAAATTTGTGAATATGTGTCTGTGTCTGTAATGGCTGCTTTCAGATTGACTGAAAATATAGGTTTTTGACCTTTCCTTTTATAAAAAGGAAGTTCCTAGATATTTTTCCCTTTCATAGCATGTAATCTTTTTTTTTTTTTTTTTTTAAATGTGTTTAATTCAGAAGTTTAATAAATATTTTTATTAGTGTATACCCTGTGTGAGTCTCAAGGTGACAAAGTGGGATCAGTGAGACGGTGGGTTCTTAAAGGGACAGCGGGTAGTTATATGTATACAACTTTGCTACGTGTTTTTATTATTTCTTTTGCCCCCCCTCAGCGCTTGAAATGCACCCTGCTCACTTCTCAAAGCTAATTCTGCTACACGTGTTCATTTTTGGCTTTATCAGATAACAACTGTGAAAACTCTCTTCAAAAGGATAATAACTAGCTAATGAATAACTACATAGGGCCAGATTACAAGTGGAGCAATAAAAATCTGCCGCTTGAGCATTAATTGTGCTAGAAGTAAGCTTTACTTTGTGAGCTGTCGGGATTGAGTTGTATTATGAGTTGACAAAAAAAATATTTTCGCTCGTGCGCTTACCTGACGAGCGCAAAAAGCTGAAGTTAGAATATTATGTGAGCATTCACGTTTTCCCCATAGAAGTCAATGAAGAAAAAAAACAACACCCACTCTCGCATATTCTCATATGTGCTAACCCAACATAAAAAAATGAATATTTCACATTCCAATGTTCTACACATAGCAGAATGTGTTCTATTTATTCATAAATACATATTTTTATATATATGATCGTATTTTGGTACAATATATATCTATACATATATATATATATATATACATAATTTTCTGCAGTGTGGATACTGATTAGCATAGAACCAGTCTGATTTGGGACACCTTGTAAGTGGTAGACTGGCTTAGCAGAATATGATCATATTGTGTGACTAAGATCCCATTTTTATTTAAAAGCATATTTTTCTGATAATATTCTTTGCAAAATTAATATATGTCGATATATTTTGTGAGATGTTTATCCCCAATCTTATCTTGTACAGTGGCAAGTATATTTAGCATAATTGAAGTATATATTATAACTATGCTATAACTATGTGGACTCTAGTGGTAGAATGTGCACCTACACTTTCTTGTTTTTTTCAATTAATCATTGCTGGTCACCTTGGTAGCACTTCCACAATGTGTGTGCTAGGTTGCTAATAGTCTTTTTGTGGTGTGCTTAACAAAAAAACCTTTGTTGTATCTTTAGATTAGGGAGCTGACAAACCACTCCTTTAGGTTATGCACGCCACCCAGTTCAGGTGTGTTCCAGTTTAATTACTGTGTCATACTATATAAGCTAAGGAACTCTGCATAGACCATAATTTGCTGCAGTGTAGGATACTGATTAGCATAGGACCCAGTCTGATTTGGGACACCTTGTAAGTGGTAGACTGGGCTTAGCAGAATATGATCATATTGTGTGGACTAAGATCCCATTTTTTATTTAAAAGCATATTTTTCTGATAATATTCTTTGCAAAATTAAATATATGTCGATATTATTGTGTGAGATGTTTATCCCCAATCTTATTTGAACAGTGCAAGTATATTTAGCAAATTGAAGTATATATTTAAATATGCTATAACTATGTGGACTCTAGTGGTAGAATGTGCACCTACACTTTCTTGTTTTTTTCAAATTAATCATTGCTGGTCACCTTGGTAGCACTTCCACAATGTGTGTGCTAGGTTGCTAATAGTCTTTTTGTGGTGTGCTTAACCAAAAAAAACCCTTTGTTGTATCTTTAGATTAGGGAGCTGACCAAACCCTCCTTTTGGTTAATGCACGCCACCCAGTTCAGGTGTGTTCCAGTTTAATTACTGTGTCATATATATATAGCTAAGGAACTCTGCATAGACATAATTTGCGTGCAGTGTGGATACTGATTAGCATAGGACCAGTCTGATTTGGGACACCTTTGTAAGTGGTAGACTGGCTTAGCAGAATATGATCATATTGTGTGACTAAGATCCCATTTTTATTTAAAAGCATATTTTCTGATAATATTCTTTGCAAAATAAATATATGTCGATATTATTGTGTGAGATGTTTATCCCCAATCTTATTTGACAGTGCAAGTATATTTAGCAAATTGAAGTATATATTTAAATATGCTATAACTATTGTGGACTCTAGTGTAGAATGTGCACCTACACTTTCTTGTTTTTTTTCAATTAATCATTTGCTGGTCAACTTGGTAGCACTTCCACAATGTGGTTGCTAGGTTGCTAATAGTCTTTTTGGGGTGTGCTTAACCAAAAAAAAACCTTTGTTGTATCTTTAGATTAGGGAGCTGACCAAACCCTCCTTTTGGTTAATGCAACGCCACCCAGTTCAGGTGTGTTCCAGTTTAATTACTGTGTCATATATATATATAGCTAAGGAACTCTGCATAGACATAATTTGCTGCAGTGTGGATACTGATTAGCATAGGACCAGTCTGATTTGGGACACCTTGTAAGTGGTTAGACTGGCTTAGCAGGAATATGATCATATTGTGTGACTAAGATCCCATTTTTTATTTAAAAGAATATTTTTCTGATAATATTCTTTGCAAAATAAATATATGTCGATATTATTGTGTGAGATGTTTATCCCCAATCTTATTTTGAACAGTGCAAGTTTATTTAGCAAATTGAAGTATATATTTAAATATGCTATAACTATGTGGACTCTAGTGGTAGAATGTGCACCTACACTTTCTTGTTTTTTTCAATTAATCATTGCTGGTCACCTTGGTAGCACTTCCACAATGTGTGTGCTAGGTTGCTAATAGTCTTTTTGTGGTGTGCTTAACCAAAAAAAAAACCTTTGTTGTATCTTTAGATTAGGGAGCTGACCAAACCCCTCCTTTTGGTTAATGCACGCCACCCAGTTCAGGTGTGTCCAGTTTAATTACTGTGTCATTATATATATATATATATATAATATATATATATATAATATATATATATATAGCTAAGGAACTCTGCATAGACATAATTTGCTGCAGTGTGGATACTGATTAGCATAGGACCAGTCTGATTTGGGACACCTTGTAAGTGGTAGACTGGCTTAGCAGAATATGATCATATTGTGTGACTAAGATCCCATTTTTATTTAAAAAGCATATTTTTCTGATAATATTCTTTGCAAAATAAATATGTCGATATTATTGTGTGAGATGTTTATCCCCAATCTTATTTGAACAGTGCAAGTATATTTAGCAAATTTAAGTATATATTTAAATATGCTATAACTATGTGGACTCTAGTGGTAGAATGTGCACCTATTACTTTCTTGTTTTTTTTCAATTAATCATTGCTGGTCACCTTGGTAGGCACTTCCACAATGTGTGTGCTAGGTTGCTAGTAGTCTTTTTTGTGGTGTGCTTAACCAAAAAAACCCTTTGTCTATCTATCTATCTATCTATCTATCTATCTATCATTATATACAGGTAAAGATATATATATATATATATATATTATATATATTATATATATATATATATATATAGGAATATCTATTTAAAAATACTTAGAACATATTCTGTTATGTACAGAACATTGGAATGTGAAATATTTACAGTAAATACATTGTTAAAACCTTTATTAAAAATGAGTATCACATAAATATGATTTTTCATGTTTTCATCTACTTAAAGGGACACTGAACCCAATTTTTTTCTTTTGTGATTCAGATAGAGCATGAAATGTTAAAGGGACACTATACCCAAACATTTTCTTTCATGATTGAGGTAGAGAATATAATTTTAAACAACATCCCAATTTACTTCTATTACCTAATTTGCTTTATTCTTTAGATATACTTTAATGAAGAAATAGCAATGCACACAGTGAACCAATCACAGGAGGCATCTATGTGCATCTACCAATCATCAGCTACTAAGCATATCTAGATATGATTTTCAGCAAAGAATATCAAGAGAATGAAGCAAAATAGATAATAGAAGTAAATTAGAAAGTTGATTATAATTGAATGCTTTTTCTAAATCATGAAAGAAAAAATTTGGGTTTCATGCCCCTTTAAGCAACTTTCTAATTTACTCCTATTATCAAATTGTCTTCATTCTATTGGTATCTTTATTTGAAATGCAAGAATGTAAGTTTAGATGATGGCCCATTTTTGGTGAACAACCTGGGTTGTCCTTGCTGATTGGTGGATAAATTCATTCACCAATAAAAAAAGTGCTGTCCAGAGTCTGAACCAAGATTAATTTTATACAATTATAAAAGAGAGATTGTGATACTTCCCATTGTCCTTCTCAAACTCAACAGTTCTCAATGTACAAAGTCTTCTATCCCTGAAGGAGTCTGTGGATGTGATTATCTTCTCTCTGAAATTCTGAATCCACTTTTCTCTTTGGCACTGCTTGCCTCTTTTAGCATTGTTGCATTGGCTTCTGAATCTTTAGTAGTAGTTTGTAAGGGTTTCTTACCAGCTGTCATTAAAATGCTCACAAATCGGTTATTGACAATAATTTTATTCCAAGTGTGAGATTGGCTTTGGTCACTGGTGCTTTATCTTCTCCCGGATTTGGGAGTCTCTGGGAGTTTTCTATCCCCCACATCATAGATCCTTTGTACAGGTGTATTTCAGTAAAGGCCCTTCTTAAAATATCCTGCTTACTACTTTGTCTTTAATTTCTGTATTGCCTGGACTCTGCTAAGAATTTTAATCTTTTCTTTGAGTGCTGGATACCTCTGTCTGGCCTTCAATTCCTCCTTGAGATGTTAATATGGTGGTTAGGATGCTGCTGCTTTTTAACCTTGAAGCTTGTGCATAATTTGTCTATAAAGGTTCTCACTGTGTCTGTGATCTTAGCACCATGTCCTGCAAACCACATTATGTAGCTTTTCATCAAGGCAGGGCAATACATTGAATATAATTCTTGAGTTTCTTCCAAAGGTGGTATCATCAACATCTTTGGAGTTGGAAATGTTTTTTTTTTATTATACATAGGATGTCACAAAAGCCCTCAAATACTGCTTGATGCCTACTACATCTTTCCACCAGTATGATACCCTCTTTGTCCTACATGAAGTTAATGGTCACAACTAGGGTTCCAGGTTCTCAGTGCTATTTGCACACTGTAGTACATGCAAATAATAAAGCAGTGGTGTGAACAATTGGTGGTATAATACGATTATTCAATATCAGTAATCCATGCCTAGAAAAGGATAGTGCAATAATATAGTTTAAATGCCGACATTCATGCATAAATCTGTTTACAAGGTTCAATATGCTCTAGGAGTAGAAAGACATACAGTAGTTCTTATGTCATAGCTCCCCTTAAACATAGATTGTTGAATACCACAAAGAAATGCTCAAAGCAACATATAACCACAACAAGCTAAACACATTTTTTTGTTTTAAAATCCTGCTCTTTAAACAAGTTGCAAGATGGTTGGGGTCCTACCCTTTCTAAATAACTGTACCACTACCAGTTATTTGAGAGACTGAATTTGGATAGTTGGAAAGCCAGGAAGGACAGGTTCTATCTACATGTTCTTGCCAGATGATTTTGCTATTGTGATGCCTTTTCTTCACTTCCTCACATTAACAGGTAGTGTTGCCTGCAACTCATCAACATGCACCACCAATATAGGGGCTGTACAAGGCCCTAATGTTCTATCTGGGAGGAGGATAACCTTAAAAGTGTTGGTCTGCTGCATGAACTTAATCTGTACTGTTTAAGCACATTTTCTTTGCTGTTAGTTGTCTTATGTTGTCCTATTTGCGTGTACTTTCATTTCTTTAATTTATTTTTCTATTTGTAGTGAAGCATAATATATGGTACTGTCTCTTTAAATGGTATCTGACTTATTGTTGTGCGTGTATGTGGGGAATCCATTTGTCTCAGTGCTGTGGGTTCCACAAGAAGTATTTTAAATGAGTGAAATCACTGTAAATTAGGTTTAGTATGCCCCAGATGCCCTACCCCCCAGCAGATGCTTATGTCTTCCTTGGGATTTTACAGCTTGTGTTGGTACCCTGCCAGTCTGCACCATTCTTCTCTGAATAGGGTGAAAACATGGATTACATAATATAAATAAAAGTGCAGGGGGTCAGATGTACCTGACAAGAAAGAGCTAATATTATTTAACCTATACAAGATAGACATCTTCAGATGCATCCTTAATGATAGAGATGAAAAAATAAAGTCTGTATACAAAAAATAGCTGTCACTATCCAAATACTTTCTCCATGTTTGCAGTTCAACAGGCTAATAAAATATATATATATATAAATTAACCCATTTGAGTCGTCAATTCTCCAACCCTTAACAAAATAATATTCTAACCATTCACATATACACTGCTCAAAATAATAAAGGTAACACCTAAAATAACACATCCTAGATCTGAATGAATAAAATATTCTAATTAAATACTTTGTTCTTTACATAGTTGAATGTGCTGACAACAAAATCACACAAAAATTAAAAAATGGAAATCAAAATTTTCAACCCATGGAGGTCTGGATTTGGAGTCACACTCAAAATTAAAGTGGAAAAACACACTACAGGCAGATCCAATTTGATGTAATGTCCCTTAAAACAATTCAAAATGAGGCTCAGTAGTGTGTGCTGGCTCTCCACGTGCCTGTATGACCTCCCTACAACGCCTGTGCATGCTCCTGATGATGGTGGCGGATGGTCTCCTGAGGGATCTCCTCCCAGACCTGGACTAAAGCATCCACCAACTCCTGGACAGTCTGTGGTGCAAAGTGAAGTTGGTGGATGGAGCGAGACATGATGTCCCAGATGTGCTCAATTGGATTCAGGTCTGGGGAACGGGGAGGGCAGTCCATAGCATCAATGCCTTCGTCTTGCAGGAACTGCTGACACACTCCAGCCCATGAGGTCTAGCATTGTCTTGCATTAGGAGGAACCCAGGGGCCAACCGCACCAGCATATGGTCTCACAAGGGGTCTGAGGATCTCATCTTGATACCTAATGGCAGTCAGGCTACCTCTGGCGAGCACATGGAGGGCTGTTCGGCCCCTCAAAGAAATGCCACCCCACACCATTACTGACCACTGCCAAAACTGGCCATGCTGGAGGATGTTGCAGGCAGCAGAACGTTCTCCACGGCGTCTCCCAGACTGTCACGTCTGTCAAATGTGCTCAGTGTGCCCCTGCTTTCATCTGTGAAGAGCACAGGGCGCCAGTGGCGAATTTGCCAATCTTGGTGTTCTCTGGCAATGTCAACGTCCTGCACGGTGTTTGGACTGTAAGCACAACCCCCACCTGTTGACGTTGGGTCCTCATACCACCCTCATGGAGTCTGTTTCTGACCGTTATGAGCTGACACATGCACATTTGTGGCCTGCTGGAGGTCATTTTGCAGGGCTCTGGCAGTGCTCCTCCTGTTCCTCCTTGCACAAAGGCGGATGTAGCGGTCCTGCTGCTGGGTTGGTTGCCCTCCTACGGCCTCCTCACGTCTCTGATGTACTGGCCTGTCTTCCTGGTAGCGCCTCCATGCTCTGGACACTACGCTGACAGACACAGCAATCCTTCTTGCCACAGCTCGCACTGATGTGCCATCCTGGATGAGCTGCACTACCTGAGCCACTTGTGTGGGTTGTAGACTACGTCTCATGCTACCACTAGAGTGCAAGCACCCCCAGCATTCAAAAGTGACCATAACATCAGCCAGAAAGCATAGGAACTGAGAAGTGGTCTGTGGTCACCACCTGCAGAACCACTCCTTTATTGGGGGTGTCTTGCTAATTGCCTATAATTTCCCACCTGTTGTCTATCCCATTTGCACAACAAGCATGTGAAATTGATTGTCACTCAGTGTGCTTCCTAAGTGGACAGTTTGATTTCACAGAAGTGTGATTGACTTGGAGATACATTGTGTTGTTTAAGTGTTCCCTTTATTTTTTTGAGCAGTGTATAAATAAAAACGACACTTGAATTGTGTATAAAAATCTGGCCACAACCTGTTAAATAACACATATATTTAAAGAACACTTATAAATAACCACTGTTAAAAACAACCTTAACTTATTGCAATTCAACAAAACATTTTGTTTTGTGCTCAGCACCAATATAATCTAATCTTTCAACTTTAAAGATTAAAAACTTTATCTGACCAGACCGTCTTTAAATTTCAAGCTGGACATAGCAAGGTGCTAAGTCCGTTCCTTATTTTGATCTTCTACTCAGCTCCAAGGGACCCCATGCACAAGTAGCTAATTACCCAGATCTCCCATCCATTGGGCAGGCTACCAAAACACCGCTTTTTGCCATGGTCTGAAAATTTTGATGACTAGCACACCCACCCATTGCTGTGACAAACCATAAAAAACTCAGGGAGGGAGGGAAAATTGAGACCTAACTCTTGTCCTACCGTTCAGGGCAACAATTTTTCTCTAATGGCGCCAAAAATGCAGAATTCGCTTCTTCACTTTCTCTTATTTTTTGACCTGTCTATTTTCCCCACTAAACAGCCTCACTCCTCCCAATGGGTCAAGGGACCCCTCCTCCTAAGTGCCTCTGTTTGCGGGGCTATATATTACCCATTGAGTCATCAATTCACCGTCTCTTAACAAAATAATATTATAACCATTCACATAGATAAATAAAAACAGACACTTGGAATTGTGGTATACAAATCTGGCCACAGCCTGTTTATTAAATACCACATATATTTAAAGAACATTTAAAAATTACCACTGTTAAAACAAACCTTAACTTATTGCAATTCAACCAACATTTTGTTTTGTGCTAGCACCAATGTAATATAATCTTTCAATTTTGGAAGATTAATAAACTTTATTTGACCAGGCTGTCTTTAAATTCCAGCTGGACATAGCAAGGTGCTAACTCCATTCCTTAATTTAATCTTCTACTCAGCTCCAAGGGGCCCCATGCTCAAGTAGCTAATTACTCGGCTCTCCCACCCCTTGGGGAGACTACCAAAACACCGCTTTTTGCCATGGTCTGAAAATGTTGATGACTAGCACAACACGCCACATCAATAATTTTAAGTTTCTCCTGAATATTTTAGAAAGAAGAGATACTGCCCAAATTCATTCAAATGCACACCATCGCCCAAGTAAAACTCACCGTTCCCAACATCCTCCAAAACATATGATAAATCACCCACATCCAAGTCTCTTCAAAAGAAAAGCCAATAGCTTGTTAACCCCCTACTCTTATTCAAGCGATAGTGGTCCCAGGCTGCCCTCCAGATCAAACGTGGAAACTATATTGGACACACAATCAAACAAGTTAGGGAACAAAGCCTTCAACCTTGCACAATCCTTCTTAACCCACATTACAACTTCTTCTGAGGCAAAAATCCCAGGTCATTACCTCCAGCATGAACAACAAGTAAATTGGGGAGGAGGAAAGCGTCTCGCACTCTCCACAACAGTAAACAAAAACTGGTCCCAGCGAAGGCCACGTATTCCAAACCAATGAAACAAAGCCTTGTCTCTGCTAAAGCCAAGCTGGAGGCAATTCTCCGTTTTCGAGGTCGCTCTCTTTGCCCAGTAAATAAAAGAGTGACCCACCACCCAAACATGATGCAGATCTGAAAAAGAGTAAAGGAAACACTACAACGATCACCCTTAAACCTGTAACCTTGGATGAACATACGAACAAAAACATTTAGACTGCCATCGTCCAACACCCCTGATGACATCCTCACTCAGACCTAATGCTGCAGCCTCCATGGCTGCCCCAATCCTAAAGGAGTGAGTACCGATTTCTCTAGGGTCCAAACCCAAATTCCCAAGGGCCTTCTCCAAAACCGCCCTGAACTGATACTGAGAAAGAGCCCTGTCATCCTCATGCACCAGCAATGAACCACCCATAAAAGGCCTATGTCTAAGAAAACTCTTCAATGCAAGGCATGGGCATATATCAATCCCCATAGGGAACAACATCACAGATGCCCCCTACCCGTCTTGGATTTTTGCAAAAAGATGGACACCTGTGTGTCCGTAACCTCTACATCAGACATACCCAAACTACCATGAGTCCCCATCAAGCTACTAATCAACTCTGAGAGGTGAAAAAGCCCCAAAAAAGGCTAAAGCAAAAGCTGTCTGAAAAGCACCACTTCATATGGTGAAGCACTGTCAGATTCTACAGTGTAGCTTATGCTGCCTCTTTAAGCAATTGTCCTTACTCCCTATAAACCTCCCACTTCTCTTACCTCATTGCTGGATTAATGTTTTCACATCCCTCGCATGAGAAAGCTTCTCTGCCAATCTGCTAATCTGACATAGGGGAATCCATTCTTCTGCTACACAGAGCAACCACTTCCTGTGCTGCAGCTCTCTCCATCTCACACAAGAACCACCTGTGTGCAGGACTGACATCATCAGCTACTGCCAAAGCTCTCACCTCTCACTCTCAAGCTTGTTACCTGCAGTTCAGCATTCTCATACACGACTGAACTCTTCTGTTCCTGGGAAACCTGTAGCAGCACTGGACTCTAACTCACTAAGGTCTAAGGCAGGTTGTATAACTTATTATCTTATGCTAAGTCAATTTAGCTTCATGCTTAGTAACCTGTGAATTGTTACTGAAATCTCTCTCTCATTTATACCTGATTGTATTTGTATGGTTACCTTCTGCTTAAAGCTATAACCTCCAAGTCTGCAGTGACTCTGGAGAGAATAGTTTATAGGCAAACATTAAGACGATAGTATAATATTGCAATTGCATATTGTAATTAATCTATCTGTAAACATCTATCACTTTGCTTAAGTTAACCTATTCAAGTAAGCTGCATAAATTCTACAGAACTGCCTTCAGGAAATCCTCACAAAAACAAGTACACTCACACTTTTTGTTCAGGTTATAACGATTAATCCAGCCTAAATTTGTAGAGGTTGAAAGCAGTTATGGAATTAACTGAAATCACTAATCAAGTCACAGCACTTTCCACAGCATATGGATAATGTTACCCAGTCAATTAGAGAATTGCAAACTGAGTATCAATTGTTGAAAGATTGTGTTTAGAGAAATGTATGCTTCAAAAAACGCTCAACCTGAACCGCAAGTGTTCTTACCTGATAATTTAGCGTAATAGGTCTAATTTCAAAGAATTTAGAATGCCTGTTTTACTCCTGTTTGAACTCAAGCCTAAAACCTATAGCACTGATCGCCTTAAGGTTTTAACCATGATTTCCTATTTAAGGGGAGAGCCTCGCAGTTGGGTTGATAGTTTATTTGAAACCAAAATACCTTACTGGATTCTTTTCAAGACTTTCTAAAAGCACTTTCTTCTCTGTATGACGATCCTTTCAAGCAGGAATCTGCTGAGGCTTCACTCAGGGCCTTAAAACAAGGCCGGCATCCTGTGGAGGATTATATTTCAACAATTTAAAATATTTGCCATTGAGTCAAAATGAATGAGGCGTCACTGAGACACAATTTAGAAGTGGGCTTAGTGAAGATATTAAGGATGAGTTGTCTCGCACCAGGCGTACCCCAGAGACTGGAGGATTTTTGCAATCTCTGTACCACTATAGACCGACGACTACGTGAGTGTAAACATGAGAGGTCTAATACCGTCAGCTCCCTACAAAAAGGTTCACCCCCCTCTCCATCAAGTTCCAAGGAAACCAAATCACCTATGGAAATAGGTTTTATGCGTGGTAGTCTCTCCACTGACGAGAAAAGTAGAAGGCGGGGCAATGAGACTATGCCTTGTACTGTGCCTCCCCAGAGCATGATGTGTCTTCTTGTCCACTTCTTAAAAAGACAAAAGCTGGTAAGATAGAATTTAACACACTTAGTCTGTCTCTATCTTAACATACTCATTCTCATATAACGTTACCTCTTACTTTGCAGTGGATCGCCACCACATAGAAGTTGAGGCTCTTATTGACACAGGAGCGTCATCAGTTATATTGATATTCATTTTGTCAATTTAAATAAAATTCCCTTCCTAGCAAAAACAGTCTCCTGTCTCCATTAATATAGTTGATGGCTCTTCTCTCTCCACAGGCCCCAATTACACATGAAAACAACACCTTTATTACTCTGTACTAGATCTGGACATAGGGAATCGATATCTTTCGACTTAATTTCAAGTCCTCTATACCCCAATTATCCTTGGGTTGTCTTGGTTACACATACACAAACCAAACTTTGACTGGCAACGTATGATGTTGATTTAACTTCTTCCTACTGCACTCAGACATGTTTTCCATTACCCCTCATATTTTACTCACAAAGGATGTTATATTACCTAGTGATCTAGAGGATTTTCAGGATGTGTTCAACAAAACAGAGGCACAGGTTCTACCGCCCCCATAGGTCATAACGATAGCCCCATTGACCTTTTGCCTGGTGCAACATTTACCAGTTGGACACATATATCCTCTATCAAGACCTGATATTAGATCACTTAAAGTTATACCTACAAGAAAACCTAGCAAAAGGTTTTATTAGACCATCCACGTCCCCAGCTGGAGCTGGAATACTTTTTTGTTAAAATAAAGACCAGTCACTTAGGCCCATAATTGACTATCGGGAGCTAAATAAAAGAACAAAGAAAAACCAGTTACCCACTCCCCGTTAATACCCGAACTTATTGAGAGGTTCGCACTGCCAAGATCTTTACAAAATTGGATCTCAGGGGTGCATATAACCTCATACGAATGAGGGCTGGAGATGAATGGTTGACAGCATTTAGAACTCGATATGGCCTTTACGAATATACTGTCATGCCGTTTGGTCTTTGTAATGCTCCAGCAACATTTCTTTCATGACATCTTAGACAATTTTGTAGTCCGGTGTACCTAGACGATATACTTATCTTCTCTGAATCCCAACAACAACATTTAACTCATGTTAGAACAGTATTAGCCTCGTTTAAGACAGCACAAATTGTACGCCAAATTAGAGAAATGTGAGTTCAACAGGCCTGAAGTGACATTTCTGGGTTTATGTTATCTCAAGCACCAGGAATCACTATGGACGATTCAAAAATACATGCTATAACACAGTGGCCAACTCCTAAACCAAGAAACAGGTACAGAGGTTTCTTGGCTTTGCCAACTTTTACCGAAAATTTATACATAATTTTGCACACACGGCTAAACCTCCTAACTGACCTAACTAAGGGAAAAAACTCATTTGACTGGACTAAGGACTGTGAAAGGGTATTCGAAAAACTAAAAAACAGATTTCACCACAGCACCCATTCTGCAGTTCCCAGACCCCAATTTACAGTTTATTGTCGAAGTGGACGCATCAGATTATGCTCTCGGGGCTATACTCTCGCAGAAAACATCTTTAACAGATAAGTTACATCCAGTAGCATATCTCTCCAGACTCCTGTCTCCTGCTGAACGCAATTATCCCGTGGGGGAAAAAGAATTATTGGCAATTAAAACCTGCATTTGAACAGTGACGACACCTTCTAGAAGGTGCTACTTTCCCTGTTATAGTTATAACTGATCAACAAAAACTTGCAATATTTACAGCAGAACAGACGCTATCTTCCAGGACAACTACGATGGAATCTATATTTTTCTCGTTTTGACTTTCTGATTATGTACCGTCCGGGAAGTCGTAATGGTAAAGCGGACGCACTATCCAGATGGGATTCTAGACCTCCTTCTGAAGAAGTTCCATCCACAGTCATTCCTAGTTCTAAAATTCTGGGTTTACTTATATCCCAACATCCTGATTCCAAACCTGTCAAACCCAGGATTCCTCAAAGCCATTGCATCTCTTGCAAGCAAGGGCGGATGGCTTATACTACCATGGAAAACTCCTTTACATACCACCGCAATATAGGTTACAACTCCTTTACTCCTGCCACAACTCTCCAACATCTGGACACTTAGGTCTTAATAAAACTCTGGACTTACTACGACGACACTATTGGTGGCCAGCGATTACTTCAACAGTTCAGGAATACATCGCACAGTGTACAACCTGTTCTACTTCCAAACTGTCTCGTCATTTCCCTGTTGGGTTACTCCAATCTTATCCAGTACCCGAAACTCCCTGGAGCCATATTGCTATGGATTTTATCGTTGACCTCCCAAGCTCTTTTTCCTTTTCTACAATACTAGTTGTTGTAGATCTTTTGAGTAAAATGGCACATTTTATTCCAGCAGTTGGTGTTGCCTGACAGCTCAGGAAACCAGTGAGTTATTCATTAAAGAAGTTGTTCGGTTACATGGACTTCCCACTGTGATACTCACGGACAGGGGTTCACAGGTTCTACCTCACGTTTTTGGAAATCTCTTTGTCAAAACTCTGCATATCACTCAAAAACTTACGACTTCTTACCATCCCTAATCCAACGGGCAAGTGAAATGAACCAACCAATGGTTGGAGCAGTATCTGCGTTGCTTTTGCTCAACTCAACAAGAAATGTGGACAAAGCATTTTGCTTTGGCAGAGTTTGCCTACAACAATGCTACCAACTCCTCCACTCGACTTAGTCCATTCTACGTCAACTATGGTTACATCTAGAATCTCTTTTTACCCATACTTACAAGTTCCAACCCAAAAGTGAATGATACAGTTAACGATATCTCTCAAACTTTCACCATTGCTCAACAAAATATACAACATGCTCAAAATTCGCAGAAAAAATACTATGACTTACGTCACACTCCTCAACCAACGTATCAGATAGGCCAAATGGTATGGTTGTCAACGAAAAATTTAAAATTACATACTCCCTCAAAGAAATTGAGTAAATTATTCATTGGACCATTTCCAATTGTGGATATTAAAATTCCTGCTACTGTTACACTTCGTCTTCCCGACATCTATAAAATTCATCCCACATTTCATGTCTCTCTGGTAAAGCCTTGTCTTTCTGACAAATTATCTGCAAATGCAGTCTCGCATACAGTCTCACACGATCAAGAGTATGAGGTGCAGTCTATCATTGACTCCAGACGTAGACGCGGGGACACTGGAATACTTGATTCACTGGAAGGCTTTGATAATTCTGAGGATACTTGGGAACCAGCTGCTTCTGTATCTGCTCCGAGATGTGTTTCCCTGTTTCATCGCCGAAACCCAGACCGTCCAGCTCCCTGAACCCTCGTGGTGGGTTCCTTTTCGGGGGGGGCTATGTCAGATTCTACAGTGTAGCTTATGCTGTCTCTTTAAGCAATTGTCCTTACTCCCCTATATAACCTCCCACTTCTCTTACCTCATTGCTGGATTATGTTTTCACATCCCTGCATGAGAAAGCTTCTCAGCCAATCTGCTATCTGACATAGGGGAATCATTCTTCTGCTACACAGAGCAACCACTTCCTGTGCTGCAGCTCTCTCCCTCTCACACAGAACCACCTGTGTGCAGGACTGACATCATCAGCTACTGCCACAGCTCTCACCTCTCACTCTCAAGCTTGTTACCTGCAGTTCAGCATTCTCATACACGCTGAACTCTTCAGTTCCTGGGAAACCTGTAGCAGCACTGGACTCTAACTCACTAAGGTCTAAGGCAGGTTGTATAACTTATTATCTTATGCTAAGTCAATTTAGCTTCATGCTTAGTAACCTGTGAATTGTTACTGAAATCTCTCTCTCATTTATACCTGATTGTATTTGTATGGTTACCTTCTGCTTAAAGCTATAACCTCCAAGTCTGCAGTGACTCTGGAGAAATAGTTTATAGGCAAACATTAAGACAGATAGTTTAATATTGCCAATTGCATATTGTAATTAAGCTATCTGTAACATCTATCACTTTGCTTAAGTTAACCTATTCAAGTAAGCTGCATAAATTCTACAGAACTGCTTTCAGGAAATCCTCACAAAAACAAGTACACTCACACTTTTTGTTCAGGGTTATAACAAGCACACACCACTCTCAGCACATCCCATAGCCTAGACAATAAGGAAAAAGACACTTGGTGATGGTCATTGCCCCTAAACCTGTTCTTCTTAAGCCCTTTAATGATCTGATGAATACAAAATGATTTTGTAATGTCGACTTCATTCAACAACTTGAAACGGAAATGACAGGGGCGGCCAGACGTTTGTCCACTGGACGAGGGAAACAGATTAGCAAGCTTCCAGCTCCATATCCAATCAAGCAACACCCTCTGGAAAGCTGGGTCTCCCTCCACAACATTCTGCTTTAAGAGCACTGCCTCCCAGGCCGCCCAAACCTTTGAATAGGCTTCTCCACAAACCTGGGGCCAAGAGGGCTCTCACCAGATCGTCCTCCATGCCAAGGGTCCACAAAGATTCCAGGACATCCTTTTCCACACTATCTAACTAGTGGAGCCAAGTCTCGAAATCGCCTCCCACTGTAAACGAGAAAGCGACATCAGCAATTGAGTTCTGCACTCCCAGTAAATGTTGGGCCCTAACCAACACATTCAACCTCATGCATTGCAGGATGAAAACTCTTAACAAATGGACTACCAAGGGACAAGAGGAGTGTAAACAGTTAATAGCTGATACCACCCCCAATTTATCCATGGAGAACAAGACCAACCTATCCCATAAATCAGAACTCCACACAAAAAGAGACACCAGAATGGGAAAGAGTTCCAAAAAAAACAAATTTGTAATCAAATCACTTTTTTTCCAAGCATCAGGCCATTCTGAGGCACAACACTCATTTCCAAAAATAACCACTTTCTCCCAGCAGCATCCGTAAACAGACCCAGTTCCTCATTTGAGGCATGAGGGGCCTGAATTAAAGCAGAACCGTTAAAGTTTTCAAGAAAAACCTTCCAGACTCCAAGGTCCTTCTTAAGGGGGCCTATAAGTCTGATGAAATGAGTCAATCGAATTCACGCAGTAGCTAAGGAGAGCCTGCAGCAAAAAAACCTACCCACCGTAATGATACGGCAAGCAAAATTTAACTTTCCAAGTAGAGATTGCATCTCAACCAATTTTACCGTTTTCACAGAGAGAAAATTTCTTATTACCAGAATCAAATTATCCACTTTGTTTACCGGAAGTCTGCATTCCATGCGGTCCGAGTCTATGGTAATACCCAAGAAACTTAAGACCGTAACTGGAACTTCAGACTTTTCAAGTGCGATTGGTACACCAAAATCCTTGGCAATTAGATAAAATGTATCCCTCAACATTTCAAACGCTGACTCGCCTGAATTTCCCACAAACAAAAAGTCGACCAAGTAATGGACCACAGACGACAGACCTGACAGTTCCGTGACAACCCATTTCAAGAATGTGCTAAAACTTTCAAATATGGAACAAGAGATGGAAAACACCATTGGGAGGCAGAGGTCAATAAAAAGCATCCATCAAAACAACAACCTAACAACATATGTGAAACTCCCACTCTCTCCCCCTAATGGCTCCTCTGCCCAGACTGGCCCTTTTGGCCGTAAAACTATTGCCATTTTAACAGGCCTAGCAGATGTCCCTTGTACCAGTTCTTGTTCTGCCCCTAGAACTTTGCATACAGCCTCCTACCGCTCCCATGTAATTGTGGGCCTCGTCAGCTACCAGACCATCCCCAGGGTCTAGTCGAATAGACTTCATCCAGGAGGTCTGCCACAGCAGAAAGAGTCCCTCCTCTCCACCCATCAATAGGATACTTCTCATGCTCCAATGATGCGCCCCTCGGGTACCACCGTACCTGCTGGGGAAAAGCAACAATATGCTCCCCCCAAACATTTCACCATGATGAAGCCTGACTACCCCTACCTAAAGATAAACGAACCTCACCCTGGGTTCTTTTCATGCTGGGGAAGGAGGGACCACATCCTCACCATCTGAGGAGCTAGGGAAAGATTCTATTACTACAGGAACCAGATAGATATTAGGAGCACCCTCCCCGTACCACCTCTCTTTTTTTCCCTAGAGGACCGTACCAAAACAAAACTTAGCGCTAGACCTACTAGCTCTAGAATCTCCCTACCAGGGGGGGCAATCTGCCTAACCTGATCCCCAACTAAACAGGGAATCATGCCCCTTGAGAGCAGAGCCCAGAACCATGTCATCAGGCCCAACAAGGCCATGTGGTGCAGTCCAGTATACCCTGCTCACCTTCGACAGAAACAGGGGCCAAGTCATCCGTCACCTCACGGGGCTGCCTCTCCTCCCTCTGCATACCTGCAACTGCAACCTCCTCTGTCCTCAATTGGGATCCATTTCCCCCGGCCACGGATCTAAGCCTGCTCACTAAATCATTTAAGTCCATGGAGGCAGCGGACACTGCAGGCCGGTTCAGGATTTTTTTTGAAAATTGAGACCTAATTCTTTCCCTACCGTTCAGGGCAACAATTTTTCTCTAATGGCGCCAAAAACTCTGAATTACGTTCTTCACTTCCTCTTATTTTTTTGCCTGCCTACTTTCCCCACTAAACAGCCTTGTTACTTCCACTGGGTCAAGAGGCCCCTCCTTCTAAGTGCCTCTGTTTGCGGGGCTCTACATTCCCACACTCACTCATGAATTACAAAAATTATAGTTCCTCATAAACTTCATCTTTTTCATTTGTCATATCATGTCAGCTCATGCTCTTCAGATTCTTAGCATTAGGTTTGTAAACAGAAATAGCTGTCAATATGATCTCCAAGATATCTGCAAACTAATGTAATCCACTGTGCATGGTAGTGACTAATAAACTCTGAAGAGAATTGCACGTCATATCAGAAGAAAATCTGCTTTGTTTTTCCTTTGCCCCTTGCTGATATTTAATGTGAAGAGATAAATACAATACAGTGGATAGATATAAAAATTCAACGGTGGATTTTATTATTTTCAATAAAGTTGTTGAACCTGTGGAAAATAAAACGAAAAATGTATTTAAAATGGTATAACTTTTTTGTTAGATATTCTTAGACTGCGATTAGAATGGTTCTACTTCTACATGATACATAAATTATTTTACAAAAAGCATATCTGAATGTATAAAGTATTTCAAGAGATATTGAGGATAAAAGGATAAATGGAAATGACTAAATTTTCTGCACATCGTGCTAGATTACGAGTGGAAGAGTAGTTTTTGCTCCCGCACGATAGATTTCGGCTTTTTGCAAGTCTTTTGCAAAGGCTTTTTTTGTTGAAGAAATACACATTCTTCATTTATGGAGTTATATACACTTATATGTAGTAAGCACTAACATCTCTTAATAAAGTATTATTATTACAAGAAAATATGAATTATTTGTCTACCTATTATGGTGCAAACTAACAGCTAAATTACGAGTTTTTGTCGGTAAGGCTTGCGGGCTAACAAGCCTTTTTTTCCCACTGCTCCCTTAAGACAACACTGGTATTACAGGTTTTTTAAACCTGGCGTTAGCCGCAAAAAGGTGAGCGTAGAGCAGAATTTAGCTACACATCTCACCTCAATACAAGCATTGCTTAAATCAGCGGTGAGCTGGCTGAACGTGCTCGTGCACGATTTCCCCATAGGAAACAATGGGGCTGAGCTGGCTAAAATAAAATCTAACACCTGCAAAAAAGCAGAGTCCAGCTCCTAACGCAGCCCCATTGTTTCCTATGGGGAAATAAATTTTATGTCTACACCTAACACCCTAACATGAACCCCCGAGTGTAAACACCCCTAATCTTACACTTATTAACCCCTAATCTGCTGCCCTCGCTATTGCTGACACCTACATTATATTATTAACCCCTAATCTGCCGCTCCAGACACCGCCGCCACCTACATTATCCCTATTTACCCCTAATCTACTGCCCCCAACATCGCAAACACCTACATTATATTTATTAACCCCTAATCTGTCCCCCCCAACGTCGCCACAACTATATTACATTTATTAACCCCTAATCTTCCGACCCCAACGTCGCCGCTACTATATTAAATTTATCAACCCCTAAACCTAAGTCTAACCCTAAGTCTAAACCCCCCTAACTTAAATATAATTTAAATTAAACCAAATAAATTTAACATAATTAAATAAATTATTCCTATTTAAAACTAAATACTTACCTATAAAATAAACCCTAAGCTAGCTACAATATAACTAATAGTTGCATTGTAGCTAGTTTAGGATTTATTTTTATTTACAGGCAACTTTGTATTTATTTTAACTAGGTACAATAGTTATTAAATAGTTATTAACTATTTAATAACTACCTAGCTAAAATAAGTACAAAATTACCTGTAAAATAAATCCTAACCTAAGTTACAATTACAACTAACACTACACTCTCATTAAATAAATTACCTAAACTACCTACAATTAATTACAATTAAATTAAATTACGAAAAAAACAAACACTAAATTACAGAATTATTTTTTTTACAAGAATTTTAAACTAATTACATCTATCCCCCAAATAAATAAAAATCCCCCCAAAATAATACTAATTCCCTACCCTATACTAAATTACAAATAGCCCTTAAAAGGGCCTTTAGCGGGGCATTGCCCCAAAGTAATCCGCTCTTTTACCTGTAAAAAAAAATACAATACCCCTCCCCCCCCAACATTAAAACTATTTAATAACTATTGTACCTAGTTAAAATAAATACAAAGTTGCCTGAAAAATAAAAATAAATCCTAAAATAGCTACAAATGTAACTATTAGTTATATTGTAGCTAGCTTAGGGTTTATTTTATTGGTAAGTATTTAGTTTTAAATAGGATTAATTTATTTAATTATGTTAAATTTATTTCGTTTAATTTAAATTATATTTAAGTTAGGGGGAGGTTAGGGTTAGGTTTTAGACTTAGGTTTAGGGGTTAATACCCTTTAATATAGTAGCGGCGACGTTGAGGGTGACAGATTAGGGGTTAATAAATGTAAGAGGTGTCGGCGATATTAGGGACGGCAGATTAGGGGTTAATAAAATTTAACTAGTGTTTGCGAGTCGGGAGTGCAGCTGGGTTTAGGGGTTAATATATTTATTAAAGTGGCGGCGATGTCCGATCGGCAGATATAGGGGTTAATATATTTATTTAAGTGTTTCCGATGTGGGGGGGCCCTCAGTTTAGGGGTTTAATAGGTAGTTATGGGTGTTAGTGTACTTTTAGCACTTTAGTTAAGAGTTTTATTTTCTGACGTTAGCCCATAAAACTCTTAACTACTGACTTTTAAATGCAGTAGGAGTCTTGACAGGAGAGGGTCTACCACTCACTTCTTCCAAGACTCGTAATACGGCGTTAGGCAAATCCCAATTAAAAAGATAGGATACGGAATTAGACGTAAGGGGATTTGCTGGTAGCCTAGAGTCGCGGAAGAAAAAGTGAGCGGTATTATACCTGTACCTGTCAGAATCGCAAATACCAGCGTTAGTAAAAAAGCAGCGCTGGGACTCTCTCAATGCTGCTTTTTAAGGCTAAAGCAAGACTCGTAATCTAGGCGTAAGGTAGTGCAACAGTAAATTATTTCATTATACAGTATATTAAAGGGACAGTAAACACATTTGGCAAAATTATAAGTGGAGCGCTATTTATCGCTCCCGTATAGCTTTTTGTGCGTATTGGTAGCGTATAGCTTTTTGTGCGTATTGGTAGCGTTGAAAGTTAAAAGGTTTCACACAGGTGCTAACCTGACGCGCACAAAAAGATGAATTTAGAATATTTCGACTACGTTAACGTATTCCCCCATAGACTACTATGGAGTGCGAAAAGTGGGAAAAACACCCTTACTCATGCGCAAACCCAGTTGCATTTTCTCAAGTGCGCTAATCCGACAGGAAATATGAATATTTTCACATTCCAATGTTCTTCACATAAAAGAATATGTTCTATTTATTCATAAATACATATTTCTATATAAATACATATTTTATATATATATATATATGATATGTTTTTGATAAAATATGTAGCTATACATATATATATAGATATATATATATATATATATATATATATATATATATATATATAGATAGATAGATAGATAATTTTATATAGGTATAGATATATACAGATAAATGTAGGAATATCTATTTAAAAATACTTAGAACATATTCCCTTATGTGAAGAACATCGGAATGTGAACTATTTATAGGGAATACATAGTTAAACATATGACTAAATATGAATAAAAATGAATATTGCATAAATATGATTTTTCATGTTTTCAGCTACTTGACTGCAAAGCGCTCCAATGCACACATATATATATATATATATGTATACAACACCCAACAAGTCACGCAAATCTGATCACGTTTTCTCGAGTGTGCTAACCCAAAATGAAATATGTATATATAAATATTTTACATTACAATGTTCTTCACATATGTTCTATTTATTATTAAATACATATTTCTACATATACAGTATATGATGGCTTTTTGGTAAAATATCTATCTATCTATCTATCTATCTATCTATCTATCTATCTATATATATATATATATATATATATATATATATATGTATATATACACATATATATATATATATATACATACAGTATATATAAATATATACAGTATATCTGTGTGTGATTATATATAGGTATAAATATATGCAGATATACAATAATAGAGATATGTATGTATCTCTATGTTAAAGGTCTTTGCATACCTTTCTTTTTCTAACACCTGTATTTTGGACAAGGTCTTCTCTGAAAGTCCTGTCCTGAAGTTAGCGTCCACCAGGTTTCCTTTTACTTTCAGCTTGTAATACATGTGCTAACCCTTCTGCATTACAAGTTTACTTTAAGTGTCATTATCGCTCGAGTGGATCGCTAAATACCACTTCACTGGTTATTTGGCCCTATCAGGCATCTTGTAGACATGAGCATTAATCTTCATTTAGTCCCCTCAAATTATTAATGTGACAGTAAGCTCAAAATAAAACATAAATGTTTTGGATAGAGATTGAAAGTTTAATTTACATTTTAATTTACTTCTATTATCAAATTTGCTTAGTTTTCTTGATCCAGATGAGCTCAGGAGCATGCATGTGTCTTTAGCCAAGATATATTGTATAAACTCTTTACTCCCTGAATCAAAAATAATTTAAGTTATCCCCCTAAGGCCATTTCTATTTCAATCCCCTATGGAAAACAATAGACCCAAAGGTCCCCTTTTCTAATGTATCACCCACCAGAAGATAATTCAGACTAAACCCCTCGTCATAGTTTCTCACAATAGGGATCCTTCCCAATCTATGGACTAGATATTGAGTGTCACTCTCACAGTTGTGCGCATTCGAAAAAGGTTATAATGAGTTGAACGTAAATGCGTTCACTTGAGTGCAATTTAATTTAACGCACTTCAGGATAGCGCAACCTCAGAGCTCTGGTTAACTGTTATGCAAGACAAAAAAAATTGCATGTAAAACTTCAAAAATACATTTAAAAGTACAGTTACACTCATAATAAGATTGTCTGAAAATATTATTGAAAAAATTGCATTAAAAAGTTATAAGGGCTTAACGATATGAGGTCTCAGGTGTTAGAAATAAAGGCAGCAAAGGGCTTTTAACATAGAGATAAATACATACACATGTCTAAATATTAGGGATGTGCAGGGAAGACATTTTCATTACAAACTTGATCCTTTTCTTGCCAGAGCCCTGGGCTCGCTAACAGGAGGCTTATCGCGTGCCGAGCACGCTAAGCCTCCCTGTTAGCGCGGCCGAAACCTCTCAAGAAGTGGATTGGATTAGCGCAACTCTCCAGAGCACGTTAAGTATTTTACAAGTAATTTTGTCAGTATTTTTTCGTTTTCTTTAAATTTGTCATTGGTCCAGTCATTCGGATATTTGTTTTTTAAAATTAATGCACATCCCTACTAAATATGTATATGTATATATATATATACAGTTGCGCTCATAAATTTACATACCCTGGCAGAATTTATGATTTATTGGCCATTTTCAGAGAATATGGTTAGTGTTTGGCTGAAGCCATTTATTATCAATCAACTGTGTTTACTCTTTTTAAATCATAATGACAACAGAAACTACCCAAATGACCCTGATAAAAATACCCTGGTGAATTTGGCCCTGATAACATGCACACAATTTGACACAATGGGTTTGAATGGCTATTAAAGGTAACCATCCTCACCTGTGATCTGTTTGCTTGTAATTAGTATATGTGTATAAAAGGTCAATGAGTTTCTGGACTCCTGACAGACCCTTGAATCTTCATCCAGTGCTGCACTGACGTTTCTGGATTCTGAGTCATGGGGAAAGCAAAAGAATTGTCAAAGGATCTGCGGGAAAAGGTAGTTGAACTGTATAAAACAGGAAAGGGATCTAAAAAGATATCTAAGGAATTAAGAATGCAAATCAGCGGTGTTCAAACGCTAATCAAGAAGTGGAAAATGAGGGGTTCTGTTGAAACCAATCCACGGTCAGGTAGACCAACTAAAATTTCAGCTACAACTGCCAGGAAAATTGTTCGGGATGCAAAGACAAACCCACAAATAACTTCAGGTGAAATACAGGACTCTCTGAAAACATGTGGTGTGGCTGTTTCAAGATGCACAATAAGGAGGCACTTGAAGAAAGATGGGCTGCATGGTCGAGTCGCCATACGAAAGTCATTACTATGCAAATGCCACAAAGTATCCCGCTTACAATACACCAAATAGCACAGAGACAAACTGGCACATAGAGGCTGATTTATCAAGCCGTCAACTGCAAATACGCTGGAATTCCGCAGCGTAATTGTGAAGAACTTCATTTGCCTTATTTATCAAAGCCTGCAGACGGGCAAAAGTAGAAATTTGTGACGAAACATACGATCTGCTGGTTTCAGTCCAGCACAGATCGATGCTTACGTCACTACAGATGTTCTGAATGCAAATTCGGCACTATCTGACTACTTTTGCTAGCTATCAAATAACTACCAGGTACGCTTGCCACTATTCTGGCCCTGCCTACCTGGTTTTCAATCCACCACCCTGGAGGCGGCGGATGCCATAGGAGTCAATGGGAGTCTGAAAGCAGCAAAAGCTTATGTTCGCTGCTGCCCGATATCCTATTGATTCCTATGGGAGAATAAAAGTAACGTTTACACCTAATACCCTAACATGTACCCCGAGTCTAAACACCCCTAATCTGCCGCCCCCTACATTGCCGCTACCTACATTATACTTATTAACCCCTAATCTGCCGCTCCCAACACCGCCGCCACCTACATAAAGTTATTAACCCCTATCCCGCCGCTCCCGGACCCCACAGCAACTAAATAAATGTATTAACCCCTGGCCTCCCACATCACTAGCACTTACTAAACCTATTAACCCCTAAACCGCCAGCCCCCCACATCGCCATAAACTAAATTAAACTAATAACCCCTAAACTTAACAACCCGCTAACTTTATATCAAATATTAACTCATCCCTATCTTATAATAAATTTAAACTTACCTTTAGATTTAATTAAACTATATTAAAATATGAAATTAACCTACCCTAACTATTATACTAAAATTATATTAAAAAAATATAGAAAACAAGAAGGATTGTTAAAGATACTGACACTCTATTCTCTAGCCTTTTTTCGCTGAGACTGCTAACACTTGGAGCAACGGTAACGCTGGAATCACGGTAACATTGTAATCACCCATATGGGACTTCTAATCAATTTCTTTGTGTTCTCCGTGCCAGCATAGTTACGGACATTCAAAGTTTGACATGAACTTTTAGTCCTTTATCCACGTATTAATGTTTTTATAAATCATTGCTCCTGGTTATTATTTATATCAAAGCTATCTAACTTTCTGTTACTCAATTTATTTATATACATATATTCATTGTCTAAAATCAACTTTTCAATTAATAATCACTGCACACACGATCAAATATTATATTGGACACGAAATACATGTTTTATTTAGTCACTGAATTCACACATTAATTTTATTTATTTATTCCCTACACCTATTTATAGGATGTTTTCTTTTTAGAATTATTTTATATCTAGTACCTATTTTTCTTTTAGACATCCATTTGAGCGCAATAAAGCGCTGATCACTAATTACTTTGTTTCACGTATCACGTAAACCGTTGTTTACACTGGGCATTCATTATCTTTTTAGTAGATATTTAATACTAGTAATTTTGTTTTCTGTATGAACTATACCTCATTAATTCATTCTTAGATTTTTTAGCACCAAATTAGCACTTATCAATGATATTTAAAATTACAAATAAAATTAGATTTACAACGTCAGGTGCTTGTAAACACTCATCATTTAAATAACTAGTTTGTTGTAGTATTTATACGAAACATCTACATTCCACTATATTTGCACATAATTGGATTCAAACATTTCTCCTTATCTCTATGCTTTTTAGCGCTACCCCATATTTGTAAAATTATATTAAACTATATTAAATTAATAATTAATCTACCCTAACTATTATACTAAAATTACATTAAACAATATTAAATAAATAATTAATCTACCCTAACTTTTATACTAAAATTACATTAAACTACAAATTAAATTAACTATATTTTATATTTAAACACCTAACCCTACGCAAATAATTAAAATCTACACTAAAAAATTACTAAGTTACAAAAAAACTAACAACTAAGTTACAAAAAGTAACAAAACACTAACGGCTAGATTACGAGTCTTGCGTTAGCCTTAAAAAGCAGCGTTGAGAGGTCCCAACGCTGCTTTTTAACGCCCGCTGGTATTACAAGTTTTGAAGGTACAGGTGTACCGCTCACTTTCTTGGCCAGACTCGAAAATAACGCAAATCCACTTACGTCAATTGCGTATCCTCTTTTTTCAATGGGACTTGCCTAACGCCGGTATTACGAGTCTTCCCAAAAAGTGAGCGGTACAGCCTCTCCTGTCAAGACTGATACCGCATTTAAAAGTCAGTAGTTAAAAGTTTTATGGGCTAACACCGTAGCATAAAACTCTTAACTAAAGTGCTAAAAAGTACACTAACATCCATAAACTACCTATTAACCCCTAAACCGAGGACCCCCACATTGCAAACAGTAAAATAATTTTTTTTAACCCCTAATCTGCCAAACCAGACATCGCCGCCACGCTAAAAAATATATTAACCCCTAAACCGCTAGACTAGTTATTAAATAGTTAAAATAAGACAAATTTACCTTCAAAATAAATCCTAACCTAAGTTACAATTACAACCTAACACTACACTATAATTAAATTAATTACCTAAACTAAATACAATTAAATACAATTATCTAAAGTACGAAAAAAAAGAAACACTAAATTACAGAAAATAATAAAATAATTACAAGTTTTTTAAACTAATTACACCTAATCTAATCCCCCTAATAAAATAAAAAGCCCCCCCCAAAATAATAAAAAGCCTACCCTATACTAAATTACAAATAGCCCTTAAAAGGGCCTTTTGTGGGGGCATTGCCCCAAGTAATCAGCTCTTTTACCTGTAAAAAAGTACAATACCCCCCAACATTAAAACCCACCACCCACACACCAAACCCTACTCTAAAAACCCACCCAATCCCCCCTTATTAAAACCTAACACTAACCCCTTGAAGATCACCCTACATGACACGTCTTCACCCAACCAGGCCGAAGTCCTCAACGAAGCCGGGCGAAGTGGTCCTCCAGACGGGCAGAAGTCTTCATCCAAGCCGGGAAGAAGAGGTCCTCAGACGGGCAGAAGTCTTCATCCCAGGCGGCACCTTCTATCTTCATCCATCGGCGTGGAGCGGCTCCATCTTCAAGACATCCGACGCGGAGCATCCTCTTCAAACAAAGTCCAACTGAAGAATGAAGGTTCCTTTAAATGACGTCATCCAAGATGGCGTCCCATGAATTCCGATTGGCTGATAGAATTCTATCAGCCAATCGGAATTAAGGTAGAAAAAATCCTATTGGCTGATGCAATCAGCCAATAGGATTGAAGTTCAATCCTATGGCTGATCCAATCAGCCAATAGGATTGAGCTGGCATTCTATTGGCTGATTGGATCAGCCAATAGAATGCAAGCTCAATCCTATTGGGCTGATTGCATCAGCCAATAGGATTTTTTTCTACCTTAATTCAGATTGGCTGATAGAATTCTATCAGCCAATCAGAATTGAAGGGACTAGATTAGGTGTAATTAGTTTAAAAAACGTGTAATTATTTTATTATTTTCTGTAATTTAGTGTTTGTTTTTTTCATACTTTAGATAATTGTATTTAATTGTATTTAATTGTATTTAGTTTAGGTAATTAATTTAATTTTAGTGTAGTGTATAGTGTAGTATAGTGTAGTAATTGCAACGTAGGTTAGGATTTATTTTACAGGTAAATTTGTCTTTATTTTAACTAGGTAGCTATTAAATAGTTATTAACTATTTAATAACTATTGTACCTAGTTAAAATAAATACAAAGTTGCCTGTAAAATAAAAATAAACCCTAAGCTAGATACAATGCAACTATTAGTTATATTGTAGCAAGCTTAGGGTTTATTTTATAGGTAAGTATTTAATTTTAAATAGGAATAATTTAGTTAATTGTAGTTATTTTATTTAGATTTATTTAAATTATATTTAAGTTAGGGGGTGATAGGGTTAGGATTATACTTAGATTTAGGGGTTAAGAACTTTATTATAGTGGTGGCGACATTGGGGGCGGCAGATTAGCGGTTAATAAATGTAGGTAGGTGGCGGCGACATTTGGGACGGCAGATTAGGGGTTAATAAATATAACGTAGGTGTCAGCGATGTTGGGGGCAGCAGATTAGGGGTTAATAAGTATAATGTAGGTGGCGGCGGTGTCCGGAGCAGCAGATTAGGGGTTAATAATATAATGCAGGTGTCGGCAATGTCGGGGACAGCGGATTAGGGGTTAATAAGTCTAAGATTAGGGGTGTTTAGACTCGGGGTTCATGTTAGGGTGTTAGATATAGACATAAAAAGTATTTCCCCATAGGAATCAATGGGGCTGCGTTAGGAGCTGAACGCTACTTTTTTGCAGGTGTTAGGTTTTTTTCAGCCAGCTCTCCCCCATTGATTCCTATGGGGAAATTGTGCATAAGCACGTTTTACCTGCTCACCGCTAACGTAAGCAGCGCTGGTATTGAGGTGAGATGTGGAGCAAAATTTTGCTCTCCGCTCACTTTTCTGCGGCTAACGCCGGGTTTCTAAAAACCCATAATACCAGCTTTGTCTGTAGGTGAGCGGTGAGGGAAACTGCTTGTTAGCACAGCACCCCTGTTACCGCAAAACTCGTAATCTAGGTGTAAGTTAAAAATAAACACTAAGTTACAAAAAATAAAAAAGAATTTATCAAAGATTTAAACTAATTACACCTAATCTAAGGGCCTTATGAAAATATAAAAGCCCCCCAAAATAAAAAAACCCTAACCTACAATAAACTACAAATAGCCCTTAAAAGGGACTTTTGCGGGGCATTGCCCCAAAGAAATCAGCTATTTTACCTGTAAATAAAAAAATACAAACAACCCCCCAACAGTAAAACCCACCACCCACACAACCAACCCCCCAAATAAAAACCTAATCTAAAAAGCCCTAAGCTCCCCATTGCCCTGAAAAGGGCATTTTGATGGGCATTGCCCTTAAAAGGGCATTTAGCTCTATTGCAGCCCAAACCCTAATCTAAAACTAAAACCCACCCAATAAACCCTTAAAAAATCCTAACACTAACCCCTGATGATTCACTTACAGTTTTGAAGATCCGACATCCATCCTTCAAGAACCGGCAGTAGTCTTCATCCAAGCAGCAGAAGTCTTCCTCCAAGCCCGCAAAAGTCTTCACCCAGACGGCATCTTCTATCTTCATCCATCCGGCAGGGAATGGCACCATCTTCATGACATCCAACGCAGAGCATCCTCTTCAATCGACGGCTTCTTCGGAATGAAGGTTCCATTAAATGGCGTCATCCAAGATGGCGTCCCTCAGATTCCGATTGGCTGATAAAATTCTATCAGCCAATCGGAATTAAGGTTGAAAAAATCCTATTGGCTGTTGCAATCAGCCAATAGGATTGAGCTTGCATTCTTTTGGCTGATTGGAACAGCCAATAGAATGCAAGCTCAATCCTATTGGCTGATTGGATCAGCCAATAGGATTGAAGTTTAAGCCTATTGGCTGATTGCAAAAGCCAATAGGATTTTTTCAACCTTAATTCCGATTGACTGATAGAATTCTATCAGCCAATCGGAATCTAAGGGACGCCATCTTGGATCATCTTGGAAGCCGCTGATTGAAGAGGATGCTCCGCGTCGGATGTCTTGAAGATGGAGCCGCTCCGCGTCGGATGGATGAAGATAGAAGATGCCGTCTGGGTGAAGACTTCTGCGGGCTTGGAGGAAGACTATGGCTGCTTGGATGAAGACTTCTGCTGGCTTCTTGGAGGATGGATGTCGGATCTTCAAAACTGTAAGTGAAACTTCAGGGGTTAGTGTTAGGATTTTTTAAGGGTTTATTGGGTGAGTTTTAGTTTTAGGTTAGGGCTTTGGGCTGCAATAGAGCTAAATGCCCTTTTAAGTGCAATGCCCATCCAAATGCCCTTTTCAGGGCAATATGGATCTTAGGTTTTTTTAGATAAAGTTTTTATTTGGGGGGTTAGTTGTGTAGGTGGTGGGTTTTACTGTTTGGGGGTATTTGTATTTTTTATTTACAGGTAAAAGAGCTGATTTCTTTGGGGCAATGCCCGCAAAAGACCCTTTTAAGGGCTATTTGTAGTTTATTGTAGGTTAGGGTTTTTTTTTATTTTGGGGGGACTTTTTTTATTTTCATAGGGCCTTTAGATTAGGTGTAATTAGTTGAAATCTTTGATAATTTTTTATTTTTTTCAACTTAGTGTTTATTATTTTGTGCAACTTAGTGTTTGTTATTTTTTGTAACTTAGTTGTTAGTTTTTTGTAACTTAGTAATTTTTTTGTGTAGATTTTAATTACATATTTGAGTAGGGTTTTTAGTAAAAAAATTAGGGTAGATTAATTATTAATTTAACATAGTTTAATGTAATTTTAGTATAATAGTTAGGGTAGGTTAATTATTAGTTTAATATAGTTTAATGTAATTTTAAAGGTAAGTTTAAATTTATTATAAGATAGGGATGAGTTAATATTTAATATAAAGTTAGAGGGTTGTTAAGTTTAGGGGTTAATAGGTTAATTTAGTTTATGGCGATGTGGGGGGCTGGCGGTTTAGGGGTTAATAACATAATGTAGATGGCGGCGGTGTAGGGGGCAGCAGATTAGGGGTTAATAACATAACGTAGGTGACGGTGGGCTCCGGGAGCAGCAGAATAGGGGTTAATAACTTTATTAGAGTGGTGGTGGGCTCCGGGAGCAGTGTGATAGGGGTTAATAAATTTATTTAGTTGCGTTGGGCTCCGGGAGCGGCGGGATAGGGGTTAATAACATAATGTAGGTGGTGGTGGTGTAGGGGGTGGCAGATTAGGGGTTAAGAATATAATGTAGGTGGCGGTGGGCTCCGGGAGCAGTGGAAATAGGGGTTAATAACTTTATTAGAGTGGCGGTGGGCTCCAGGAGCAACAGGATAGGGGTTAACAACTTTATTTAGTTGCAGCAGGGTCAGGGAGCGGCAGGATAGGGGTTAAACAGTTTAGTATAGGGGCAGTGCTTAGTGACAGTATACAAATAAAGCTGTGAAAAAGCCGAATAGCAGCGAGATCGATGACTGTTAGTTAACAACAGTCCGCTGCTCATCGCCCCGTACTTGGTACACGGCTTTTTGACAGCTTTTTTGTTAAATATGTAGAGCGTATTCAGGTCTGTGGCAGCGATGTTAGGTGATGTTAGGTGAGCGTATTGGTGCCATCGAATGCAGCACAGTTAACGGCTTGATAAATAGGCCTCATAGTCATTTGGAGTGATGAGACCAAAATTTAGCTTTTTTTCCACAACCATAAACGGTACATTTGGAGAGGAGTCAACAAGGCCTATGATGAAAGGTACATCATTCCTACTGTGAAATACGGAGGTGGATCACTGATGTTTCAGGGATGTGTGAGCTACAAAGGCACAGGAAATTTGGTCAGAATTGATGGCAAGATAAATGCAATATGTTATCAAACAGAACCCCTCATTTTCCACTTCTTGATTAGAGTTTGAACACTGCTGATTTGCATTCTCAATTCCTTTGATATCTTTTTATATCCCTTTCCTGTTTTATACAGCTCAACTACCTTTTCCCGCAGATCCTTTGACAATTCTTTTGCTTTCCCCATGACTCAGAATCCAGAAATGTCAGTGGAGCACTGGATGAAAGATGCAAGGGTCTGTCAGGAGTCCAGAAACTCATTGACCTTTTATACACACACACTAATTACAAGCAAACGGATCACAGGTGAGGATGGTTACCTTTAAAAGCCATTCAAACCCCTTTGTGTCAACTTGTGTGCATGTTATCAGGCCAAAATCACCAGGGTATGTAAACTTTTGATCAGGGTCATTTGGGTAGTTTCTGTTGTCATTATGATTTAAAAAGAATAAACACAGTTGATTGATAATAAACCATGAGTGAAAGAAAAGTTTTTGTGTTATCATTCATATTCTCTGAAAAATGGCCAAGAGATTTTATATATATATATATGTGCATTGGAACCCTTTGCAGTTAAGTAGATGAAAGCATGTTAAAACATATTTATGCAATATTCATATTTAATTAAGTGTTATACTGTGTATTTACTGTAAATATTTTACAATCCAATGTTCTTTACATAGGGATATATGTTCTAAGTTTTTATAAATAGATATTCCTATAAATATCTGTATATATCTACAGGGAGTGCAGAATTATTAGGCAAGTTGTATTTTTGAGGATTAATTTTATTATTGAACAACAACCATGTTCTCAATGAACCCAAAAACTCATTAATATCAAAGCTGAATAGTTTTGGAAGTAGTTTTTTAGTTTGTTTTTAGTTATAGCTATTTTAGGGGGATATCTGTGTGTGCAGGTGACTATTACTGTGCATAATTATTAGGCAACTTAACAAAAAACAAATATATACCCATTTCAATTTTTTATTTTTACCAGTGAAAACCAATATAACATCTCAACATTCACAAATATACATTTCTGACATTCAAAAACAAAACAAAAACAAATCAGTGACCAATATAGCCACCTTTCTTTGCAAGGACACTCAAAAGCCTGCCATCCATGGATTATGTCAGTGTTTTGATCTGTTCACCATCAACATTGCGTGCAGCAGCAACCACAGCCTCCCAGACACTGTTCAGAGAGGTGTACTGTTTTCCCTCCTTGTAAATCTCACATTTGATGATGGACCACAGGTTCTCAATGGGGTTCAGATCAGGTGAACAGGGAGGCCATGTCATTAGATTTTCTTCTTTTATACCCTTTCTTGCCAGCCACGCTGTGGAGTACTTGGACGCGTGTGATGGAGCATTGTCCTGCATGAAAATCATGTTTTTCTTGAAGGATGCAGACTTCTTCCTGTACCACTGCTTGAAGAAGGTGTCTTCCAGAAACTGGCAGTAGGACTGGGAGTTGAGCTTGACTCCATCCTCAACCCGAAAAGGCCCCACAAGCTCATCTTTGATGATACCAGCCCAAACCAGTACTCCACCTCCACCTTGCTGGCGTCTGAGTCAGACTGGAGCTCTCTGCCCTTTACCAATCCAGCCACGGGCCCATCCATCTGGCCCATCAAGACTCACTCTCATTTCATCAGTCCATAAAACCTTAGAAAAATCAGTCTTGAGATATTTCTTGGCCCAGTCTTGACGTTTCAGCTTGTGTGTCTTGTTCAGTGGTGGTCGTCTTTCAGCCTTTCTTACCTTGGCCATGTCTCTGAGTATTGCCCACCTTGTGCTTTTGGGCACTCTAGTGATGTTGCAGCTCTGAAATATGGCCAAACTGGTGGCAAGTAGCATCTTGGAAGCTACACGCTTGACTTTTCTCAGTTCATGGGCAGTTATTTTGCGCCTTGGTTTTTCCACACGCTTCTTGCGACCCTGTTGACTATTTTGAATGAAACGCTTGATTGTTCGATGATCACGCTTCAGAAGCTTTACAATTTTAAGAGTGCTGCATCCCTCTGCAAGATATCTCACTATTTTTTACTTTTCTGAGCCTGTCAAGTCCTTCTTTTGACTCATTTTGCCAAAGGAAAGGAAGTTGCCTAATAATTATGCACACCTGATATAGGGTGTTGATGTCATTAGACCACACCCCTTCTCATTACAGAGATGCACATCACCTAATATGCTTAATTGGTAGTAGGCTTTCAAGCCTATACAGCTTGGAGTAAGACAACATGCATAAAGAGGATGATGTGGTCAAAATACTCATTTGCCTAATAATTCTGCACTCCCTGTATACCTATAGCTAATCATCTTTTTGTATTTAAGAATAAATAAAACGATGGCATCTAAATCTCATACAAGCGAGGGGGAGGGTGCAACTGTGACGTCATCACGCAGCGCGGCGAGGTGCAGAGCTGCACATGTGAGTTAGCCGACGCTACTCCTAAGGTGGTAAGGAGACGGAATTAACGGCGGATATCAGGCCGTGTCTCCAGCCCTGCTTTAGGGAGGCATACTGCTGGATGGATACCGTGAGGCTAGTCCGGTCCAACAGTGGGGCCTGTGAGTAACGCCGGGCAGAGGAGGTGGCCAAGCTGCAGTCACAAAGCACGTGAAAGGTCTTGGGGCGTGTGAGGAGTAGGAGCCCTGACCTAGGAGCAGAACCAGGAGTGGAAGTGGCAGGAGGAGGATCCTGGACTGCACTTAGTCTCTCACAAGGAGGCTTTCACCCCCGGATGGTAGGGCTGCGTGGGCCCTGGATACATGGACACTTGGATACATGGAGAGAGGTAATGAGCCTAAGGCTGGGGACTTAAAGTTATAGCAAATTTCTGTGACTGTTGAAATATAGTCTATATTGTGAATTGCTGCCACTTTTTCAAAACTATCCTCTCTCCATCTTATATAAAATCCCTAGTGTTATTGCTAAAAAAGGGAGAAAAAGGAACTATAAAGCCAATTGTCTGCCTGTGTAGAAGTGTAAAACAGTGGCGAGAAAAACCTGCTGCTTCTTTTCTCCTCCATTTTGTTTTTTTTTCCCCTTTACTTACTGGCTCTGGAGAATGGCTATAAAGATTTCAGAATGTCATTAAAAGATATAAGAGTGGCCATCTAAACCCACCTAGTATTAATTGATGGATAAATATCTTAAACAGCAGAAAATGTCTCCTAAGTTAAAGGTCATAGACAAGAAAATCAATAAATCAATAAATTCTCCTAATAAATCCTGCGCGGAAGAAAAAACTCCCGAGGCCTTGGATGCCACAACAATTGCCATGCAGGTATCTGAGCTGATTATACCTAAGATCGAAGAAGTGAATGCACGATTGGACACCATCATGGGGGAAATAAGAGCTCAAAATGAGAGAATAAGTTACCTGGAACAAAGGATCTCAAATTATGAGGACAGCCAAATCACATTAAATGCAAAGTTGGAAGAAGTAATCTCACAAAACAAAATTCTTACAAACAAGATGGAAGACTCTGAAAACAGAGCAAGGCGTAACAACCTGCGAATAATTGGGCTGCCTGAAACAGTAAAATCTCAGGATCTAAAAAAGTTCGTGGAAGAAACTCTCCCAAATCTGATGGCTATCCAACAACAAAAGTCATTGTTCACTGTGGAAAGAGTGCATAGATTGGGTAGAGAGCAAGAGGGGACGGAGCAAGGCATAAAGAGATCGCGACCAGTGATTGCCAAATTTCTTAACTACCAAGGAAAGAATGAGCTTATCCAAGCATTTAGAAAACAACAACCCCTACAATTTAATGGAGCTAGAATCCTAATATTCCAGGACTTCTCAGCAGAGACTTCTCTTAAAAGGAGGAAATTTTCCCCTATTTGTTCTCAACTAGCACAGGAGAAGAGATTTTTTTCCTTAATGTATCCTGCCAAACTTAGAATTAAGTCTGGACCAAATACCTATGTATTCGAAACCCCTGAAGCAGCACAATTGTTCTTTGAGAATGAATCAAAATAATGAGTTTGGTTTAATGAGAGTCCCTGATTTGTGGATTTATAAATATTTTATTTATTTATTATTATTATTTTTATTTTTTTTTATTTTTTTTTCCTCCTCATTCTTTATGTCTCTTTCAAGGAGAAACAAAAATTTTTTTTCCCCTCCTCCTTCTCTATGTCTCTTTTAAGGAGAAACAAAATTTATTTTTTTTTTCCTCATTCTTTATGTCTCTTTCAAGGAGAAACAAAAATTTTTTTTTTTATTTTTTTTTTTTCCTCCTCCTTCTCTATGTCTCTTTTAAGGAGAAACAAAATTTTTTTTTTTCCTCCTTCTTCATGTCTCTTTTAAGGAGAAACAAATTTTTTTTTTCTCCTCTCCTTAGATATCTGTACTTGAAACACACATGAAAGGTGCACCCGATGATATTACAAATATTTTGACACAATTTTGTGAAATTGAACTAAAAAAGCTTATTTGTTGTTATAGAAATGGTTTCAAATTCACCTTGTACACACGATTTTCACTGTTTAATAGAAATAATGTATAAAGGTATCTACATTTTAGGAATTGAAATATACATCACAGTTTTAATCAAGGTTATGATACATACTTTGCTTTACTTTTGTGAATTTGTTTTAGAAGGATTTAACTTTAATGACAGAAATGATTTGAAGCACAAATTTCACCTTCTGGTTTATATCACTATTTTTCTTTCTTTAATAAATGTGTATACATGCGGTTTTTTTTCCACTAGAAATACGTTGATAAGGATAGGCTACAAAGGAAAAAAAGGAAAGGAAAATTTTTTTTTTTTCTCCTCCTCTCTCTCCCCCCCATCCATACATCCCTGGGCAATTTTTTATGTACAGTGTCGCGCCTTCCAACTTGGGTTTTACACCATCACTCTATTTAGGGACAAGGTATGCTGCAAGCCTAGCCTCAAAAAAAAAAAATAGTTAGAAAATAAAGGTTATTTCATGGAATGTGGGAGGAATTCACTCCCCCATTAAAAGGAAAGCGGTGATAAATTTTCTAAGTAAGAAGGCTCTGGACATCATTTGTTTACAGGAGACTCATCTCTCCGATGTCGAACACAACAAACTTAAGATACGCGGGTTTTCGCAATCCTTTTTTGCTTCATATAGGAAAGCAGCCAGAGGGGTAATGATCCTGATTCATAAAAACCTTGGACAAGAAATCATTAAAGTAGTGAAAGATAGAGAGACCAGGTATATAATGGTTAGAATGAAGATTCAAAAACAGTTCTTCTTAATAGTTAACTTGTATGGCCCTAATAGCTCTGATGTTGCATTCTGGACCCGGCTAATTAAGAATATCTTGAAGTTTGCAAAAGATAACATAATTATAACAGGGGATTTCAATATTACCCCTAACTCGAGTATTGATAGAATTAGAATGGGTCTAAGCAGGAAAAAAGGGAATTATACAAGATCCCATCACAAATACGAAGAAAAAATCTTTAGTCTACTGACCCAGTCAACTAATCTTATAGATATTTGGAGGACTATGAACCCCAACTCTCGGGAGTTTACATGCCATTCCAAATCCCATAATACCATGTCTAGACTAGATTTATATCTAGTATCAGAAATTTTGGCTCCTAAAATCTCTAAATGTGAAATTCTGGAATTTACTCTCTCCGACCATGCTCCTGTAATATTACAAATTCAAGTTAAGAAACCATATACATTTAACTCTTTTTTCTTCCCAGTTTATTTAGCCAACTCAGATAAATTTAAGTCCTTTTTGGAAAAGGCCTGGGAAGATTATTGCTCTTTTAATGCTCACAGTAGAAATAATACACATATTTTCTGGGAAACGGCTAAAGTATATTTAAAAGCAGAGATAATATCATACATGGCGAGATTAAAAAAGAAGCAAGCTTCTAGATACTATGATTTATCTAATAAACTTAAAGAGGCCTATGCTAGTTACACACAGAACCCAACTACAGTAAACAGAGAAATTTACTTCTCTAATAAAAAAAATAGGGATCATTTTCTATTACAACAAGCCCAAGAATCAATTCAAATCAAAGCAGCCAAATTTAAAAGATACGGCAATAAAGCAGGCAAATTCTTAGCATCCATTTTTAAAACACAAACTCAGAGAAAGCCTATCGTGGCTATTAGAAAAGATAAGAGTATCACCTCAGATCAGGAACAAATGGCACTCTTATTCCGTAATTTTTTCACAGACCTTTATGCATCACAACAACCACAAGCAGAAGAGATTGATCGATTTTTAGATTATATTGAGGTGCCATTGATATCAGGAACAGACTTGGAAGCTCTGGACAAGCCTATAAGTGACCAGGAAATAGTAAGGGTCATTAAATCATTAGCTAGAGGAAAGTCTCCTGGCCCAGATAACCTGCCCTTGGAGTTTTATATGGTACTATTAGAAAAAATTACTCCAGTCCTAAAGGACCTATATAAAGGGTATTTTGAAGAAAACATCAAGGTATCGGAAGATTTTAAGAGGGCAAACATCGTATTAATCCCTAAACCTAATAAAGATCCCTTAGATCTTACAGCTTACAGACCGATTTCCCTGCTTAATCTTGATTATAAGATTATGATGAAGATTTTGGCAGAAAGATTGAAGCTAATTGCACCTAAAATTATACACGAGGATCAGGTGGGATTTGTGAGTGGAAGATCATCTGAGAAAAGTATTAGAAAGATACTCCATGCTATTTCTCAGTACAGTGGCGGGGGTTCTGCTCTGCCGGAGGCCTTCCTGCTATCTCTGGATGCAGAGAAGGCCTTCGACAGAGTGGAATGGCCATTTATGTTCAAAGTTATGGTTAGATACGGATTTGGAGAAAAGTTTTGCACCTTTATTAGAAACATCTATTCAGATGCCAAGGCATCAATTATGATCAACAATGAGTTAACTCAATCTTTTACACTTTCAAGAGGTACGAGACAGGGGTGTACTCTCTCACCCCTACTTTTTAATTTAGTTCTGGAGCCATTGGCAATCAAATTGAGGGAACTTCTTACAGGAATTAATATAGGCAAGGAATTGCTAAGGGTATCTTTATTTGCTGATGATTTACTTTTGTATGTCAGCAATCCAAAAGATACCATTGACATAGTCTTAGAACTTTTAAAGGATTATGGCAATGTCTCAGGGTACAAAACTAACTTGGCAAAATCAAAGGTAATCTGGCTTAAAAGGAGTAATAAACAACAAACCTACGAATTTATTGAATCCAATGCCTTGGAATATCTGGGCTTGAAACTCTCTGTTAACCCAGATGACTGGTATCGCGATAATATTCTTTCAGTCCTCCAAGAAACTATGATAAAATTAAGAAGCTGGGCAGCGTTACCGGTTTCAATCTCGGGTAAAGTTAATCTTTATAAAATGTTCATAGTCCCAAAAATTTTGTACCCATGTAGAATGCTTCCCTTGCTTATAAAAAAAATGGATTTATGGCGCTTCAACCGGGCACTGAGATATTTTCTTTGGAGTGGGAGAAAACCCAGAATAAAATTAGAAATACTATACCAACCATATTTGGGAGGGGGGCTATCACTTCCCAACCTGGAATGGTACAATTTAGCAACACTAATAAGATTTCCAATTGATTGGCTTTTTCAGTCATTTAAATTATCCAATAGGTATTTAGAAGAATACATATGTGCCCCTTATTCTATGGGCTTTATATTACATGCAACAAACAAGATTTTGGGCAATACAATTGCTAACCACCCCTTACTTAAGGACATCTTAAAAGCATGGAGGAATACCATGAAGCTGTCTGACATCCTACAGCGGTCTCTAATTGGCTACCTATTCAAGGAAATTGGCACTTTCCATTAGGTAACTCAGTTAACCCTTTTAGTCTATGGTCACCTACCAAAGCTCTCTCAGTTGCAGAGTTCTATAATTTTAAGACTAGAAAATTTTATAACTTTGCAGAATTTCAAAATATCTTTCCGGCGGCACAGAAGAAACATATGTTTTACTTCTTACAAGCTATAGACTATATACGAAAGTTACTGTATCTGTTCCCCCAGACTTTCCAAGATCACCCATTAATGGATCATCTTAAAAGGGAAAAGTGTTCCTTGTCTTCTATATATAAAATTTTAAGATCGGCAGAGACAGAAAAATATATAGTACGGGCAAGGACATAGTGGGGAAAGGTAGTAAGTTTGACGGACCCTATAGATCAACTAGAGAACAGTTTAAGGACAGCGTTAGCTATCTCTCCCTCAACTTATCTAAGAGAAACGCAGTTTAAGATCATCAATAGAGATTACCTCACCCCACGGAGGGTAGCTAAGTGGAATTGTAATGTTAAAATTTTTTGTATTAAGTGCCATTTAAATGATCCAGACTTGGGACATCTACTGTGGGAATGCCCGAAAGTAAACCAATTTTGGCATAAGGTAGCCTATCTTCTTTCCCAAACGACAAATATTGAAGTGAGGCTCTCAATAAATTCTATAATACTATTGAACCCCTGTATTTCATGGGGGAATAAAAAGAGATTCATTCTAACTGCGATACTTAACCTCAGAAAACTTATTTTTGACAACTGGTGTAAACCACGAGCTCCATCGATCAAAGAAGCAAAAAATCTTCTTTCTGATAGTGCAATAATAGCAGCTCATGACTATAGGCTTGAAAGGAAGAAAGACAATTCATATTTAAAGGTGTGGAAAGACTTTATTCTAAACCAGGGTAGAGACTTTATTTTTAATATAGAAGGTATCATCAACATTCAAATATAGCGAGTATGCCCCGAGTTGGAGGTCTGGCCTTTAAACGGATAGGACTGGATGGGGTGGTGAGAAGGGAGGAGATTATGTTAACTCCATTCTGTCTTTTTTTTTTTTTTTCTTTGTTTCTTTTTTCTTCTTGGACTCTCTCCATGAAAGACGTATGAACACTGTAATATATCAATATATAAGATAATGGACTCTTAGGTGGCCCAGTTGGGCATAATAGACTCAATACCCCTCCCCCCACTTTTAGACTGTTAACATGTATGTAAATTTTCGACAAATGTAACTGGATACATGTGAATATCCTATTTGTAATGTTTATTTTGCCATTGTATTCTGTATTTTTTCAAGACTATAATAAAAAAAAAAAAAAAAAAAATAAATAAAACATATTCTGCTATGTGAAGGACATTGTAATGTGAAATATTAATATTTTCCTGTCGGGTTAGCGCACTTGAGAAAATGTGATCAGGTTTGTTAGCGAGTAAGGGAGTTCCAAGTTTGGCTTTTTCCGCGTGTTGACTCCATTCCTCGGGACCCTTAACAGGCCAGGTATTCATTATACATTAACTAGAGCACAGGTGAAATAATCAGCTGATCAGTAACCATGGTTACTAACCTGCTCTCACCCTTCAGATGGTTATTTCCCCTGTGCTCTATTTAAGATATAATGAATATCTGGCCTGTTAAGTGTCCTGAGGACTGGAGTTGAGAAACACTGCTCTAGGCTACCCAGTAGGTAGCTTCTTCAACAGTCCTGTGGGCATTTAGCCCCTGTAAGACATTAATAGAACATCTTTACTTTGATCTTGTCTGTCTACTACAGAATGATTTTTTTTTGTTAAAAAAGATAGATAATCCCTTTATTTCCCATTCCCCCATTTTGCATAACCAACACTGTTATATTAATTTACTTTTTACCTCTGTGATTACCTTGTATCTATGCTTCTGCAGACTTTCCCCTTATCTCAATTCCTTTGACAAATTTGCAAATGCTATCTAATATGACACACATGAACTAGCACTGTCTAGCTGTGAAAAATGTAAATATGCACTGAGATAAGAGGCGGTCTTCAAGGTCTTAGAAATTTGCATATGAGCCTACATAGGTTTAGTTTTCCACAAAGAATACCAAGAGAAAAAAAAGCAAATTTGATGATAAAAGTAAATTGGAAAGTTGTTTAAAATTGCATGCCCTATCTGTATGGTAAAAGTTTAATTTTGTCTTGACTGTCCCTTTAAAGCCATTGATCCTTATTTTCACATCTTTTTGGATGCCCTTTAATCTCATCATCAGCCAATTATGTCCAAGATACCTTGAACTACTCATCCTAAATATTAGCTGATCCTCATGTGAAAATACATCTTAAAGGGACACTAAACCCAATTTCTCCAACATTGGTGTGTCCGGTCCACGGCGTCATCCATAACTTGTGGGAATATTCTCTTCCCCAACAGGAAATGGCAAAGAGCACAGCAAAAGCTGTCCATATAGTCCCTCCTAGGCTCCGCCCACCCCAGTCATTCTCTTTGCCGCTGAACAAGCAGCATCTCCACGGAGATGGTGAAGAGTATGTGGTGATTAGTTTCTCTTCTCTGTTTGTCGTTTATTCTGGCAAGAGGAGAGGTCAAAAAGCTACTGCTACCTCTCTTTCCTTTTGGCTGAAAAGCATCATCCGATTGGCTTACGAGACTGCCGGACGGCAGCCTCCTGAACGCATCACAGCTCACTCTACTAGGGCTGTGACTTCCACTTGGGCCTTCAAGAACGAGGCTTCTGTTGATCAGATATGTAAGGCAGCGACTTGGTCTTCCCTGCACACTTTTGCCAAATTCTACAAATTTGATACTTTTGCTTCTTCGGAGGCTATTTTTGGGAGAAAGGTTTTGCAAGCCGTGGTGCCTTCTGTTTAGGTAACCTGATTGGCTCCCTCCCTTCATCCGTGTCCTAAAGCTTTGGTATTGGTTCCCACAAGTTATGGATGACGCCGTGGACCGGACACACCAATGTTGGAGAAAACAGAATTTATGCTTACCTGATAAATTACTTTCTCCAACTGTGTGTCCGGTCCACGGCCCGCCCTGGTTTTTTAATTAGGTTTGATGAATTTCTTTCTTTAACTACAGTCACCACGGCACCTTATGGTTTCTCCTGTTTTTTTCTCCTGTCCGTCGGTCGAATGACTGGGGTGGGCGGAGCCTAGGAGGGACTATATGGACAGCTTTTGCTGTGCTCTTTGCTATTTCCTGTTGGGGAAGAGAATATTCCCACAAGTTATGGATGACGCCGTGGACCGGACACACCATTGGAGAAAGTAATTTATCAGGTAAGCATAAATTCTGTTTTTTTTTTTTCATGATTTAGATAGAGCATGCAATTTTAAGCAACTTTCTTATTTACTCCTATTATTTTTTTATTTTATTGTTTTCTTGCTATCTTTATTTGAAAAAGAAGGCATCTAAGCTAAGGAGCCAGACAATTTTTGGTTCAGAACCCTGGACAGCATTTATCCACCAATCATCAAGGACAACCCAGGTTGTGAACAAAAAATGGGCCGGCATCTAAACGTGCAGTCTTGCTTTTCAACTAAAGATAGCAAGAGAATGAAAACAAATTGATAATTGGAGTAAATTAGAAAGTTGCTTAAAATTACATGATCTATCTGAATCATAAAAGAAAAAAAAAATTGGATTCAGTTTCCCTTTAATAATAATAATAATAATAATCAGGTATTATTATTATTATTATTATTATTATTATTATAATTTCTAATGATTTAAGTAAGTAACCAGGCAGAGCTTAAATGAGCTCTCTATAAGAGTTGAAGCTTTCACCTTTTCTAATTGGTAGTGGGTGTCAAGATTAAATGCTTCGGTTGCATTGGTGATTAAGGAGTTAGTTAGATATGCCTGCTGGGAATGTTGCAAGATGGGGTTATTTGGTGGGGTATAGGTGAATTAAAAGCTGCATTTTAAGGGGGGATTGGGTGGGTTTTAGAGTAGGGCTGGTTGCGTGGGTGGTGGGTTTTAATGTTGGGGGGGTGATTTGTACTTTTTTTTTACAGGTAAAAGAGCTGATTACTTTGGGGCAATGCCCTGTAAAAGGCCCTTTTAAGGGCTATTTGTAATTTAGTGTAGGATAGGGCTTTTTTTATTTTGGGGGGCTTTTTTATTTTGTTAGGGGGATTAGATTAGATGTAATTAGTTTAAATTTCTTGTAATTTATTTATTATTTTCTGTAATTTAGCAAACACTTCTGACGACAGCTAACACTGAATGAAGGTTCCTTTAAATGACGTCATCCAAGATGGCGTCCCTTCAATTACGATCGGCTGATAGCCAATCTGAATTAAGGTAGAAAAAATCCTATTGGCTGATGCAATCAGCCAATAGGATTGAGCTGGCATTCTATTGGCTGATTGGATCAGCCAATAAAATGCAAGATCAATCCTATTGGTTGATTGCATTAGAAGTTGCCGTCTGGATGAAGACTTCTGCCCATCTGGAGGACCACTTCGCCCGGCTTGGATGAAGGCTTCTCTCGGCTTCATTGAGGACTTCGGCTCGGTTGGATGAAGACTTCTTCCGGTAAGGTGATCTTCAGGGTTTAGTGTAAATTTTTTTTAAGGGGGTATTGGGTGGGTTTTAGAGTAGGGTTGGTTGTGTGGGTGGTGGGTTTTAATGTTGGGGGGGATTTGTAATTTTGTTTACAGGTAAAAGAGCTGATTACTTTGGGGCAACACCCCACAAAAGGCCCTTTTAAGGGCTATTTGTAATTTAGTGTAGGGTAGGGCTTTTTTATTTTGGGGGGGCATTTTTATTTTGTTAGTGGGATTAGATTAGGTGTAATTAGTATACAAATCTTGTAATTTGTTTATTATTTTCTGTAATTTAGTGTTTGTTTTTTTGTACTTTAGCTAATTTTATTTAATTGTATTTAATTTAGGGAATTAATTTAATTATAGTGTAGTGTTAGGTGTTAGTGTAAATTAGGTTAGGTTTTATTTTACAGGTACTTTTGTATTTTTTTTAGCTAGGTAGCTATTAAATAGTTAATAACTATGTAGTAACTATTCTACCTAGTTAAAATAAATACGAACTTGCCTGTAAAATAAAAATATATCCTAAGCTAGCTACAATGTAACTATTAGTTGTATTGTAGCTATCTTAGGGTTTATTTTACAGGTAAGTATTTAGTTTTAAATTGGAACAATTTAGTTAATGATAAGAATTTTATTGAGATTTATTTAAATTATATTTAAGTTAGGGGGTGTTAGGGTTAGGGTTAGACTTAGGTTTAGGGGTTAATACTTTTAGTACAGTGGCGGCAGATAAGGGGTTAATAAATGTAGGTAGGTGGCGGCGATGTTAGGGACTGCAGATTAGGGGTTAATAATATTTAACTAATGTTTGAGAAGCGGGAGTGCAGCGGTTTAGGGGTTCATATGTTTATTATAGTGGCGCGATGTTGGTGGCAGCAGATTAGGGGTTAATAAGTGTAGGTAGGTGGCGGCGACATTGAGGGCGGCAGAGTAGGGGTTAATAAATATAATGTAGGTGTCAGCGATGTTGGGGGCAGCAGATTAGAGGGTTCATAAGTATAATGTAGGTGGCGGCGGTGTCCGGAGTGGCAGATTAGGGGTTAATAATATAATGTAGGTGTTGGCGATGTCGGGGGCTGAAAATTAGGGGTTAATAAGTGTAAGATTAGGGGTGTTTAGACTCGGGGTTCATGTTAGGGTGTTAGGTGTAGACATAAAATGTATTTCCCCATAGGAATCAATGGGGCTGCATTAAGGAGTTTTACGCTGCTTTTTTGCAGGTGTTAGACTTTTTTTCAGCCAGCTCTCCCCGTTGATTCCTATGGGGAAATCGTTCACGAGCACGTTACACCAGCTCACCGCTAACGTAAGCAGCGCTGGTATTGGAGTGCGGTATTGAGCAAAATTTTGCTCAACGCTTACTTCTTGTCTGGTTTGTAAAAACCCGTAATACCAGCGCTGTCTGTAAGTGAACGGTGAGGGAAAACGGCTCATTAGCACCGCACAGCCTCTAACACAAAACTCGTAATCTAGGTGTAACTGTTTATTATCCTAACTGAACTTGTTACCATACATGGTAGAAACATCAACAGCCAATCAACATTCTGTATGCAAATTAACAAACACATCACATGACATGTTAATAACATTACATCTCCATTTTTATGAAATTTTAGAATATCACATTTATATTTTATATTATAGGTCCAGAATGTTTCAAGGTTTCACCATACGACCAGAACGTGTGAATTGAAAACCTGCTGTGCATGTTTCAGCATTGTCAGTGTCTTCTTTCAGTTGTTCTGGGATTTCAGGTGTGTTTGTGGATGTGCTGGGGTTCTCAAGGGTTGGCTCATGTGCTTCTAGTTGTGGTTCTTTAGTTTCCATCAGGTGTTGTCGGTTGCAACGGAGAACTTGATCATCGCTGGTGAGAATGAGGTAAGATCTGTGTGTGCCTGCAGGCTGCAGAATATTGGCAGGCATCCATTGACCATTGGCTTGCTGAAAACGAATAGTATTTTTTTATGTCAATGTGGACAAAGGCTGTGCAGTGCGATTATAGTAATGTCTTTGTTTAGCTTGTTTATGTTTTCTTTTGGCATGCACACATTTTTGATCAACTACCTGAGACTGCAGTTGTTCCCCAGTTGTAGGCAGGATAGAACATAGACGTCTACACATGAGCAATTGTGAGGGAGACTTGAATCCATTCACAAGGGCACAGGGGTATTCCTGTGTTCCAGCAGGCTGAGGTACGGGTCCTTTCCTTCAGCTTTTGCTTTGTTTAGTATGGTCTTTGCTGTTTGCACTGTCTTTTCTGCAAGACCATTGCTTTGTGGACTTTGTGGTGGGGACTGGATGTTACATGTGCAAAGTCCCAATGAACTGCAAAGTTTTCAAAGTCACCTGATTTATATTGAGGACCATTATCTGAAATTACCTTTACAAATATAGCCTTTAGCTTGCGGATTATGATTGCTGATGTGGTTGAGTGGAGTATTTCCAATTAAAAAAATCTGCTGTAGTAATCAACAGCGATTAAGTAGTCCTGGCCATTCCACATGAAAAGATCTGTTGCAATGATTTGCTATGGACGCTCTGGAAGCTGATGAGAGTTCATGGGCTCTTTAGGGTTAGACTTTCGGCGTTCTAGGCAGGTAGGGCATTTTTCGACCATATCCTCAATTTGTTTGTTAATTCCTGGCCAAAATAATATATCTCTGGCCCTTTGCTTACTCTTCTCAATTCCCATATGCCCAGTGTGTATACGCTGTAGCATGTTTGGCCTCAGCACACCTAGGACAATGATTTTCTTGCCTTTGAATAGGATCCCTTTAATCTCTGAAATTTCATCTCTGTGATTCCAGTATTGAACAAGTCTGGAAGGACATATTTTCCTTACGTTAGGCCACCCAGATTTTATTGTGTTTTTCAGCATAATGAGTTGAGGATCCTGTTCTTTAGCTGTACGAATGTCAGTCAGTTTCCTGTCACTAATATGGAGATTGGTTATGACTGTGTGAATCTGTGCATCCATTCCTTCATTCAGTGATTCAAGTCTGTATGGTATTGATTTCCTGGACAGGGTGTCTGCTATTGGAATATGTACTATTTCAATGTCATACCTCTGTAGTTGCAAGATCATTCTCTAAGGTGCGGTGGTGCAGCTGCAAGGGGTTTCTTCATTATGGGTATTAAAGGTTTGTGGTCAGATTCAACAACAATCTTTCTGCCATAGACATATGTGTGAAAACATTTGCATCCAAACACCACAGCATATAACTCCTTCTCAATTTGAGCATAGTTTTCTTCTGTTGGTGTGAGAGATTTAGAAGCATAGGCAATTGGCTTAACTTCTTGGAGCAATACAGCACCTAGGCCACTTGTTGACGCATCAACCTGCAGACAGAGTTCTTTGCTAGGATTGTAGTAACATAGAATGGAACCAGGTTCCTTTGTAATCAGCTTTTTCACTGTTAACATATCTACAGTCTTTTACAAGCAATTTAAGTTCTGTTACAAACTGTTCAAAGATCTCATGTTCCCCCTGCATTTTTTCATGAAACTTGTATCTTGCAAAGATTGGATTAGCTTTGGGCAAAACATATTCCTCAAATTTGTATAAGACTTCAATTTTTTAGACTCTTCAAATGTTAATGTCCAAGTATTATAAACATCTCTCCCTTTTTCACCTACCAGAGAAGCAAGTAGCTGCACAAGGTTCCCTCAGGCTTGTCACAGAGAGGGCCAGAGAATATGAGCTGTATATGCTGGCGAAATCTCCTCCATGCATCTGGTAAATTTTTTTGATCCCAATCCATCTGTGGCATAGGCACACCTGATAAATTAATTTTGCAGAAAGAAACCAGCTTCTGACACCATGTATTGTTCTTATGTAGTCACTCAAATTAGTGTCTTACCAAGGAATAACTCAGAGAACACAGTTCTGCATCTAGTGACTAACTGTTTATTATTAGTGATGTTCTGAATAGTTCGCCGGCGAATAGTTCCGGGCGAACATAGCTTGTTCGCGTTCGCCGCGGCGGGCGAACATATGCGATGTTCGGTCCGCCCCTATTCATCATCATTGAGTAAACTTTGACCCTGTACCTCACAGTCAGCAGACACATTCCAGCCAATCAGCAGCAGACCCTCCCTCTCAGACCCTCCCACCTCCTGGACAGCATCCATTTTAGATTAATTCGGAAGCTGCATTCTTAGTGAGAGGAGGGACAGTGTAGCTGCTGCTGATTTAATAGGGAAATCGATAGCTAGGCTAGTGTATTCAGTGTCCACTACAGTCCTGAAGGATTCATCTGATCTCTGCTGTAAGGACAACACCCCAGAAAGCCATTTTTAGGGCTAGAACATCAGTCTGCTTTTTTTTTTTCCCTGTGTAATCTAATTACAGTTGCCTTCCTGCCAGCATGTGTGTCAGGCTCACAGCGTATACTGTGCCTACTTGCCCAGTGCCACCACTCATATCTGGTGTAACAGTAGTGTACATTTAAAAAAACAACACTTTTTTTTTTTTTTTTTTTTTTAAATATTTTTATTGAGGCAATAAGAGAAATAAGCGTTACAATCACAGTAAGAAGGACAATATCTCAGGCAGTAGTACATGGCATTAATTCCTTAGTACAAACATTTATACACTGAACAGTAATGGGAACAAGGTATTGACCTTAGTGATGCCTCATTTGTTTTGTTAAATAACAGGACATTCAAACGTCAACAATGTAAAGTAGATCCACTTATGGGATCTGGTAACTGGTACTCAGTAGAAGACAGAATTCTTAGAATCAAAATTGCTCACAGTGATATCAGTTGGTGAGGTAAGAGAACTGCATACTCAGGCTAAAAGCATCTTCAAGAGATATTAGACAACACATAATATACCACCGTGATATGAGTGAAATATAAGCAACAAAAATTACGAGTTAGTCCAAAGTGGGCATGGATAACATCAGTTTCAGTCTAGACAATTAACAAACTGTATTTGTGAGAGAATAAACATGCAAACGTAGCAGCATTATTCTTCCTTTGTTGAGCAGCAATCGCCTCAGCAAAATCTTGTTCTATGAAGAACTCAGGAAACACTTAAGTTAGTAACATTAGATCCTCTAGCTTCTATATATATTGACAAGGGATCAATCACACATTAAATGGGTACAAGAACTGATATGTATACAAATGTTACAAGAATGAACAGTTTGGAGGTTTTAGAACATAAAACAATAGTCATAATAGAACTAGGAATAATAAGATCCTGAAGAGCCATTCATACATATATGTAGATACAATCCAAAGTAAAGGCCCCACAGACAGGACAGAGACTCCTTAACTCTGTCAAATAGGAAGTGTGGAGGATAAGCTGTTTATCCCTAACCACACAGTAAGGGGGGGGGGTCGGATCCAGGGCTGGTGATAGAGTCCCCTTCCCCAGATAGGCCATGCAACCCAAAGTATATTTGATATAAGAGCACTCCTCAACACAACCTATATGGGCAAAAGGGGGCCATCAGAATTCTAAAGTAAGTGACAATGTTAACTAAATAACTAATATAGGGTATTATAGTGAGGGCAATGACCACTAGGGAGATATAGCTAAAACAGTAGCAGTGCGGGGCAGGTGTACTTTAACAATCAGAGGAGATGTTATACTATATGGATCCAGGTAAACCCTAGCAATTCCTATCTGGGCCCATTATCTAATAATATCTATCAATACAATCTGATTGGCTAAATGAACTCACAGCAGGATATGAATGGGTCACCATACATTTAGAAATTGCCAAAGCCAAGCATGGAAAAGAGCATACTCTCAAATAGTGCTACACAACTCTGATCCACACTTTAGCCAGGGAGATGCATTTACACTGCTCCACATATGTGTGCTTGATCCTGTATTCCAAAATTTTAGTGAAAACGCGATAGAGAATGAAAAAAACATACATCATGCTAAAGATACTAAATACATGGTCATACCCATCCCTCCCAAGGGGCACACACATTTAATATGAATACTTAAAGACTTGTACTGCTGGGAGAGTACTGACACAACCCAGGGACACATTGTAAAGAAGCATAAACTGAGACAATCATCCTAAAACCATATACCATTACATCAAATATTATTGTCATTTATGTATATGGATACAGGAGCAAGGGAAGGGTACTTCATTGGATTTGTGTGCTGTGAGGAATGTAACAGAGAGAGTCCTCAGGATGCGTGGCAGTCATGGTGGGTATTGTACCTCCAAAATCACCTCAGTTCATGCGGTCACTTTACCCAATGCCCATCCGGTGTATCTGGAAACTTTGGTAGTGTTCCCAGCAGACTTGCTGTGAAAAGTCCGCCAAGCTGATGCCAGAGAGAAACGTGCGTGACAATGTGTGGACACTGCAGTGCACCACAGAGCCTACCCCCATGTACAAGTGGCCATACTGTGTGTCACCCCGTATGCGTGATCCATTTGCGGTGACAGGGGGAAATCGGAGCTCCAGCTTGGGACCTGCACTCTCAAACACCAATGATGGGGAGCACGGCTGGGGATCCATAGGTGCTGCGTCACACTGTGACTCCAGTGCTGCTCCTTGTTCCTCCTTTAACAGTAAGGGCATCCAGTCTCTCACACATCCTCCTCCCATACTCCTCCAACAAATCTCTGATGCCGGTATACAGTACTTGGGTCTCCATTACGGCAGTAGTACATCCACTTCCAAAATGGCGCTTCAGCATGTGATAGGGAGCCCCGCTACAAGTTTTCAGCTCAGCATGAGGCACACAACCACCGATTCTTTATCCACACATCTCCGGCTTCTCTCTGTATCACTACCCTTTAGATACAAGCTGAATAGAATAGTTTTATCAGGGATAAATCACATTTTATGAGGTTGAAGTCAGGAGCTCCTGAGCAATGCGTCCTGTAGCTTTGGCGGTTAACTCCGCCCCCAAACAACACTTTTTTTGACTGTGAAATAATAGCAGTCAGTTTCCTTCACACGTGTGCGTTTCAAGGCCTGCCAGGGCACAGTGTCACACCAGTGCAACTCATATCTGGTGTAACAGTAGTGTGCATTAAAAAAAACTAGAAATTTGACTGTGAACTAATAGCAGTCAATTTCCTTCATGCGTGTGCATTTCAGGGCCTGCCAGGGCACAGTGTCTCACCAGTCCAACTCATATCTGGGGTAACAGTAGTATACATTAAAAAAAAAAAAACTAGAAATTTGACTGTGAAATAATAGCTGTCAGTTTCCTTCACGTGTGTGCGTTTCAGAGCCTGCCAGGGCACAGTGTCACACCATTGCAACTCATATTTGGTGTAAGAGTAGTGTACATTTAAAAAAACAACAACACTTTTTTGACTGTGAAATAATAGCAGTCAGTTTCCTTCACACATGTGCGTTTCAAGGCCTGCCAGGGCACAGTGTTACACCAGTGCAACTCATATCTGGTGTAACAGTAGTGTAGATTTAAAAAAAAACTAGAAATTTGATTGTGAAATAATAGCAGTCAGTTTCCTTCACGCGTGTGCGTTTCAGGGCCTGCCAGGGCACAGTGTCACACCAGTGCAACTCATATCTGGTGTAAGAGTAGTGTACGTTTAAAAAAAAATAAAATAGAAATTTGACTGTGAAATAATAGCAGTCAGTTTCCTTCACACCTGTGCGTTTCAGGGCCTGCCAGGGCACAGTGTCACACCAGTGCAACTCATATCTGGTGTAACAGTAGTGTACATTAAAAAAAAACTAGAAATTTGACTGTGAAATAATAGCAGTCAGTTTCCTTCACACGTTTGCGTTTCAGGGCCTACCAGGGCACAGTGTCACACCAGTGCAACTCATATCTGGTGTAACAGTAGTGTACATTAAAAAAAAACTAGAAATTTGACTGAAACAATAGCAGTCAGTTTCCTTCACGCGTGTGCGTTTCAGGGCCTGCCAGGGCACAGTGTCACACCAGTGCAACTCATATCTGGTGTAACAGTAGTGTACATTAAAAAAAAAAAACTAGAAATTTGACTTTGAAATAATAGCAGTCAGTTTCCTTCACATGTTTGCGTTTCAGGGCCTGCCAGGGCACAGTGTCACACCAGTGCAACTCATATCTGGTGTAACAGAAGAGTACATTAAAAAAAAAACTCGAAATTTGACTGTGAAATAATAGCAGTCAGTTTCCTTCACACGTGTGCGTTTCAGGGCCTGCCAGGGCACAGTGTCACACCAGTACAACTCATATCTGGTGTAACAGTAGTGTTTATTAAAAAAATAACTAGAAATTTGACTGTGAAATAATAGCAGTCAGTTTCCTTCACACGTGTGCATTTCAGGGCCTGCCAGGGCACAGTGTCACACCAGTGCAACTCATATATGGTGTAACAGTAGTGTACATTAAAAAAAAAACCTAGAAATTTGACTGTGAAATAATAGCAGTCAATTTCCTTCGCACGTGTGCGTTTCAGGGCCTGCCAGGGCACAGTGTCACACCAGTGCAACTCATATCTGGTGTAACAGTAGTGTACATTAAAAAAAATATAGAAATTTGACTGTGAAATAATAGCAGTCAGTTTCCTTCACATGTGTGCGTTTCAGGGCCTGCCAGGGTACAGTGTCACACCAGTGCAACTCATATCAGGTGTAACAGTAGTGTACATTTAAAAAAAACAACACTTTTTTGACTGTGAAATAATAGCAGTCAGTTTCCTTCACACGTGTGCGCTTCAGGGCCTGCCAGGGCACAGTGTCACACCAGTGCAACTCATATCTGGTGTAACAGTAGTGTTTATTTAAAAAAAACAACAACACTTTTTTGACTGTGAAATAATAGCAGTCAGTTTCCTTCACACGTGTGCGTTTCAAGGCCTGCCAGGGCACAGTGTCACACCAGTGCAACTCATATCTGGTGTAACAGTAGTGTACATATAAAAAAAAAACTAGAAATTTGACTGTGAACTAATAGCAGTCAGTTTCCTTCACACGTTTGCGTTTCAGGGCCTGCCAGGGCACAGTGTCACACCAGTGCAACTCATATCTGGTGTAACAGTAGTGTACATTAAAAAAAAAACTAGAAATTTGACTGTGAAATAATAGCGGTCTGTTTCCTTCACACGTGTGCGTTTCAGGGCCTGCCAGGGCACAGTGTCACACCAGTGCAACTCATATCTGGTGTAACAGTAGTGTACATTAAAAAAAAACTAGAAATTTGACTGTGAAATAATAGCAGTCAGTTTCCTTCACGCGTGTGCGTTTCAGGGCCTGCCAGGGCACAGTGTCACACCAGTGCAACTCATATCTGGTGTAACAGTATTGTACATTAAAAAAAAAACTAGAAATTTGACTGTGAATAATAGCAGTCAGTTTCCTTCACACGTGTGCATTTCAGGGCCTGCCAGGGCACAGTGTCACACCAGTGCAACTCATGTAACAGTAGTGTACATTTAAAAAAAATGTAACAGTAGTGTTCATTTAAAAAAAAAATACAATTTTGACTGTAATAGATTGAATAGCAGTTAGTTGTCTGCAAGCGTGTGTGTCAGGCCTACACCGTCTACTATGCCAACTTCTGCCAGTGCACAGTGCCACTCATATCTGTTGTCACAGTAGCTTGCACGCATAGTACCACTAATCGAAAAAAAATGACAGGCAGAGGCAGGCCACCCCGCAGGGGCCGTCATGGTCGTGGTGCTGTGATTCCCTTTGGCCCTAGAATAATGCTCAGTGTTCAGAGGCCACGTACCCTGAACTCGAAAAGTTCTGAGGACATAGTTGACTGGCTAACACAGGACACCCAATCTTATACAGCTTCCGCTCGGAACCTTGACGCACCATCCTCCTCCAGCTTAGCTTCGGGCACCTCTCAAGTTACCACTCGCCCGCCTGCCGCCACCACCAACACTAGCACCACATCTGCTTCACTTGAGCTGTCAGAGGAGTTATTTACACATCAGTTGGAAGAAATGAGTGATGCGCAACCATTATTTCCAGAGGATGTAGATAACAGGGATATGTCTCAGTCAGGCAGCATTACACACATGGGCGTACAGTGTGAAGATGATGATGTCGTACCCGCTGCTGCTTCCTTTGCTGAGTTGTCAGATACAAGTGAAGCGGTTGATGATGACGAGGCGTCCGTGAATGTCACGTGGGTGCCCGCTAGAAGAGAAGAAGAACAGGGGGAAAGTTCAGATGGGGAGACAGAGAGGAGGAGGAGATGAGTTGAAAGCAGGGGGAGGTCGTCGCAAGGAGCTAGTGGCACAGTCAGACAGCATGCATTGGCAGCCGGGGTCAGCCAGACAGCATGCCAATCAACGCATGCTGTTGCCACCACCAGAATGCCATCATTGCAGAGCTCAGCAGTGTGGCATTTTTTTTGTGTGTCTGCCTCTGACAACAGCGATGCCATTTGCAACCTGTGCCAAAAGAAACTGAGTTGTGGGAAGTCCAACACCCACCTAGGTACAACTGCTTTGCAAAGGCACATGATCGCACATCACAAACGGCTATGGGATCAACACATGAGTAAAAGCAGCACACAAAATCAAAGCCGCCATCCTCCTCCTGGTCCAGCATCTTTAGCCACGTCAACCACTGCTGTCATCCTTGCCCCCTCTCAACCATTCGCCACTCTGTCTCTCGCCTTGAGCAGTTCCTGCTCATCTGCCCACAGTCAGGTGTCTGTCAAGGACATGTTTGAGCGTAAGAAGCTAAAGTCACAAAGTCACCCCCTTGCCCGGCATCTGACAGCTGGCTTGTCTGAACTCTTAGCCCACCAGCTTTTACCATACAAGCTGGTGGAGTCTGAGGCATTCCCACAATGTGTAGCTATTGGGACACCGCAGTGGAAGGTACCCGGCCGAAATTTCTTTGTACAAAAGGCAATCCCCAACCTGTACTCGATTGTGCAAAAGGAAGTCATGCAGGCAGGCCTGCTGCCACCTCCTCTACTCCTCCTACTCCATCCTCTTCCATGACCTCCTCGGCTGAGTCCTCTTCTGCTGCTGCGTCTTGCTCCACATTAACGGCACCCCTCCAGCTCCCCAGGTACTATTCCACATCCTGGACACGGCAGTGTCACGCCATCTTGGGGTTGACTTGCCTGAAAGCAGAGAGTCACACCGGACCAGCACTCCTGTCTGCCCTGAACGCACAGGTGGATCAGTGGCTGACTCCGCACCAACTGGAGATCGGCAAAGTGGTTTGTGACAACGGAAGAAATTTGTTGGCGGCATTGAATTTGGGCAAGTTGACACATGTGCCGTGCATGGCACATGTGTGTAATCTGATCGTACAAAGCTTTGTGTATAAGTACCCAGGCTTACAGGACGTCCTGAAGCAGGCCAGGAAGGTGTGTGGCCATTTCAGGCGTTCCTACACGGCCATGGCGCACTTTTCCGATATCCAGCGGCGAAACAACATGCCAGTGAGGCGCTTGATTTGCGACACGTTGGAATTCAAGACTCCTAATGTTCGACCACCTGCTCCAACAAGAAAAAGTAATTAACGACTATTTGTATGACCGGGGTGCTAGGAGCTGGGAATTTTTTTGCCATGTTACTGGATGCTCATGCGCAATGCCTGTAGGCTCATGCGTCCTTTTGAGGAGGTGACAAACCTAGTCAGTCGCACCGAAGGCACCATCAGCGACATCATACCATTTGTTTTCTTCCTGGAGCGTGCCCTGCGAAGAGTGCTGGATCAGGCCGTAGATGAGCGTGAAGAGGAAGAGTTGTGTTCACCATCACCAAGATAAGAATAGTACTACTTAACACACCACTTCTATCTGGTGGCACATTAGATTGCACGCGCAGTGCCCCAAATTTGAAGTAGGAGGACCGACCAAGCATCTTTTTCCATCTCCCGGTTCCTAAAATCGATGCCATATACACGTCCCCTGATAGGGGACATAACAGGGATTAAACTAATAAGAATATAACTACTTAACACACCACTCCTATCTGGTGGCACATTAGATTGCACACGCAGTGCCCCAAATTTGAAGTAGGAGGACCGACCAAGCATCTTTTTCCATCTCCCGGTTCCTAAAATCGATGCCATAAACACATCCCCTGAAAGGGGACGTAACAGGGATTAAACTGATAAGAACCAACCAACACTAGCACCACATCTGCTTCACTTGAGCTGTCAGAGGAGTTATTTACACATCAGTTGGAAGAAATGAGTGATGCGCAACCATTATTTCCAGAGGATGTAGATAACAGGGATATGTCTCAGTCAGGCAGCATTACACACATGGATGTACGGTGTGATGATGATGATGTTGTACCCGCTGCTGCTTCCTTTGCTGAGTTGTCAGATACAAGTGAAGCGGTTGATGATGACGAGGCGTCCGTGAATGTCACGTGGGTGCCCGCTAGAAGAGAAGAAGAACAGGGGGAAAGTTCAGATGGGGAGACAGAGAGGAGGAGGAGATGAGTTGAAAGCAGGGGGAGGTCATCGCAAGGAGCTAGTGGCACAGTCAGGCAGCATGCATTGGCAGCCGGGGTCAGCCAGACAGCATGCCAATCAACGCATGCTGTTGCCACCACCAGAATGCCATCATTGCAGAGCTCAGCAGTGTGGCATTTTTTTGTGTGTCTGCCTCTGACAACAGCGATGCCATTTGCAACCTGTGCCAAAAGAAACTGAGTCGTGGGAAGTCCAACACCCACCTAGGTACAACTGCTTTGCGAAGGCACATGATCGCACATCACAAACGCCTATGGGATCAACACATGAGTACAAGCAGCACACAAACTCAAAGCCGCCATCCTCCTCTTGGTCCAGCATCTTTAGCCACGTCAACCACTGCTGTCCTCCTTGCCCCCTCTCAACCATTCGCCACTCTGTCTCTCGCCTTGAGCAGTTCCTGCTCATCTGCCCACAGTCAGGTGTCTGTCAAGGACATGTTTGAGCGTAAGAAGCCAAAGTCACAAAGTCACCCCCTTGCCCGGCATCTGACAGCTGGCTTGTCTGAACTCTTAGCCCGCCAGCTTTTACCATACAAGCTGGTGGAGTCTGAGGCATTCCAAAAATGTCTAGCTATTGGGACACCGCAGTGGAAGGTACCCGGCCGAAATTTCTTTGTACAAAAGGCAATCCCCAACCTGTACTCGATTGTGCAAAAGGAAGTCATGCAGGCAGGCCTGCTGCCACCTCCTCTACTCCTCCTACTCCATCCTCTTCCATGACCTCCTCGGCTGAGTCCTCTTCTGCTGCTGCATCTTTCTCCACATTAACGGCACCCCTCCAGCTCCCCAGGTACTATTCCACATCCTGGACATGGCAGTGTCATGCCATCTTGGGGTTGACTTGCCTGAAAGCAGAGAGTCACACCGGACCAGCACTCCTGTCTGCCCTGAACGCACAGGTGGATCAGTGGCTGACTCCACACCAACTGGAGATCGGCAAAGTGGTTTGTGACAACGGAAGAAATTTGTTGGCGGCATTGAATTTGGGCAAGTTGACACGTGCCGTGCATGGCACATGTTTGTAATCTGATCGTACAACGCTTTGTGCATAAGTACCCAGGCTTACAGGACTTCCTGAAGCAGGCCAGGAAGGTGTGTGGCCATTTCAGGAGTCCCTACACGGCCATGGCGCACTTTTCTGATATCCAGCGGCGAAACAACATGCCAGTGAGGTGCTTGATTTGCAACACGTTGGAATTCAAGACTCCTAATGTTTGATCACCTGCTCCAACAAGAAAAAGCCATTAACGACTATTTGTATGACCGGGGTGCTAGGAGCTGGGAATTTTTTTGCCATGTTACTGGATGCTCATGCGCAATGCCTGTAGGCTCATGCGTCCTTTTGAGGAGGTGACAAACCTAGTCAGTCGCACCGAAGGCACGATCAGCGACATCATACCATTTGTTTTCTTCCTGGAGCGTGCCCTGCAAAGAGTGCTGGATCAGGCTGTAGATGAGCGTGAAGAGGAAGAGTTGTGTTCACCATCACCAAGATAAGAATAGTACTACTTAACACACCACTTCTATCTGGTGGCACATTAGATTGCACGCGCAGTGCCCCAAATTTGAAGTAGGAGGACCGACCAAGCATCTTTTTCCATCTCCCGGTTCCTAAAATCGATGCCATATACACGTCCCCTGATAGGGGACGTAACAGGGATTAAACTGATAAGAATAGTACTACTTAACACACCACTCCTATCTGGTGGCACATTAGATTGCACGCGCAGTGCCCCAAATTTGAAGTAGGAGGACCGACCAAGCATCTTTTTCCATCTCCCGGTTCCTAAAATTGATGCCATATACACGTCCCCTGATAGGGGACGCAACAGGGATTTAACTGATAGGAATAGTAATACTTAACACACCTTATAATAACGCAGAGAGAGACAATGCAGAGAGAGGAGTCTGAAGAAGAGGAGTCAGAGGAGGAAGGTTGCTTTGAGGAGGTGGAAGACCAAACACAGCAGGCGTCCCAGGGGGCTTGTTGTCACCTTTTGGGGACCCTTGGTGTTGTACATGGCTGGGTGGCTGGGTGGAGGAAGAGACCTTCAATGACATCAGTGAGCTTGGTATCCAACCTTGTGCAAATGGGGAGTTTGCGGATGTGCAAATGGACTGTTTGCGGTTGTTTGCGGTGCGTTAAACGGGGAGTTTGGTCTGTCACTGTGAAGCGGGCATAACCCTTACACTACCTGATCGATACAACATCATACCTGATGTTTTAAAGCACGTTATTCCAAACAATTTAGGAATGTTAGGTGATTTATGCCCTTTATGGATTAAAACCAGACTCTGCATCAACTATGTAATTTTCCATGGGAGTTTTGCAATGGATCCCCCTCCGGCATGCCACAGTCCAGGTGTTAGTCCCCTTGAAACAACTTTTCCATCACTATTGTAGCCAGAAAGAGTCCCTGTGGGTTTTAAAATTAGCCTGCCTATTGAAGTCTATGGCGGTTGTGAACATTTGCGGAAATTTGCGTTCGCCGTTCGCAAACTGAAAATTTTATTCTCTATTTATTATCCTAACTGAACTTGTTACCATATTTGTCAGAAACATCAACAGCCAATCAACATTCTGTATGCAAATTAACAAACACATCACATGACATGTTAATAACATTACAGTGTTGTAAACGTTTGTCAATGTTTTTTATTGGAATTAAACCTAAAGAAGAAATCAGGTGCAGGTTGCAAATATGTATTAGATACAGCTAAAAGGACTAATAATAAACAGATGAGTGCAATCAATTGCCATGTTTTGTCTTTCTATCTATATATATATTTATATACTCAAGTGCATTTTATATATGTGGATTTATATATATATATATATAGTATTCTTTTTCCAGTCTCTTTCTGAATAAATTGATAGTATTTTAAATACACAAAACCTACCCTTATTATTTTTTGAAAAATTACATTTTTAATATTCCAATTTAGAGAAGCACTTCATTGTGGTGTTGTAGCTCTTTGGCATTTGTAGTAAGTAAAACTGAATTAAATTATGAACAATTATAGACAAGCAATACATTATTTCTTAGGTGCACTCAGAGTTTTATGTCCAAGTTAAATGACACATAATCAATGCAAATTCAACATCAAGGTTTCTATAACAAAAACATATTAATAAAACCAAATTAAGTTTTTATGGGAGAAATCTGTTATTTAGCTTAGAGTGGGATCTCAGATGGTTAGAAAATATACCCAGGAGTGTAGACTTGACATAAAAAAATGCTCTAATGTTTATTAAAATTTCTGATTTGTAATGTTTGCTTTGCTTAGAAATGTGTCTATTTTTATTATGCTGTTCATTGCTTTAAAGTAGCTGTTTCTAAACATATTTCTATACGGTTTGCAGATGTAGCTTCTGATGAGTTCTGAGAGTGACTCATCAGAAGTGAATGTTCTTGGGAAGCTGTGTGACAGTTGTTTAATATCCATACAAGGTTTAACCTTTAATATTATTTTTTTTATTTTTTTAAAGTGTATTAAGAATAAGAAGAAAAAACTTGGCATTGTACTTTTCTTGTCTTTTTTTTTTAAAGGAAGAAAAAAATATGATAGAGGATATCCTGTTTAAAATCTGCCCCAACTGGGCAAATAATTTCTACAATTGGATATAGCTTCAATAAATGTTGCTGTTGGAGTAAGAATTGCATCTAAATATGACAAGTCATGTGATTTACTTTTTCATTAAAGAGACAGCAATGCAAACAGAAATGATTTTGAGAGGTATCAATATGAAAATAGGATGACACGTAGGAGGAATTAAATGCAGATTTCTTGACACATAATAACAGTAAAATGTTTGTGTGTTTTTCTTCTATTGTCAAGTCTTATATTTAAAGGGACAGTAAAGGCAAAATTAAACTTTTATGATTCAGAGAGAGTATGCAATTTTAATGAAAAATTCCAATGTTCTGTTATCAAAATTGCTTTGTTCTCTTTTTATCTTTTATTGAAGAGTAAAACTAGATAGGCTCATAAGAGCTCAGGAGTGTGCACATGTCTTTAGTACTCTATGGCAGCAGTTTTTTTGCAACATTGTATAACAAAGCAACAAATATTGTTGCAAAACCATAGAGTACTAAAGACATGTGCACACTCCTGAGCTCTTATGAACCTACCTAGTTTTACAATAAAAGATACCAAGAAAAAACTAAGCACATTTGATTACAGATGTAAGTTGGAAAATTGTTTAAAGCATGCTCTATCTGAATCATACAAGTTTAATTTTGCCTTTACTGTCCCTTTAAGTATTGAATCATCATCATAATATACACTATATACTGTTTGTTTTGGTATTAGTTCATTGCTTTAAAGAGTGGTATTTTCATACATTTTTATTACTTCTGTAAATTAAAGAGACGTTCTAATGCAGAAAGGACGTATTACATTATATTCCTTTGCTAGAGCATGAAACCTGAAGTAAAATGTTAGGGCTAGAATAAAAGTTTACCAAAACACATGGAAAACATATTAAAATAAAGTATTACTCTTGTACAAAAGGGTTTAAAAGGTATATGGTGCATGTCAAGTTATTTGGACTGGCAATGGCTCAGAAGTGTAAATGTATATCTACTTTTGAGCCTTTCCCAGTCAAACCCCTTGTCATGTAAATATCAATTTTAAACTTATTAAATTTTTTATAGAAATACTTGAAATATCTTTGTTCTTCACTTAGAAGAAACTGTTATTTAAAAAAAATAAAATATATATATATATCTATCTTTATATACAATTTATAACTTATACATATGACCTTTGGGTTAGCGTATGAGTGAAAGACAAAGGAGGCTTTAGTAATGTGTCCCATAGGCGTCTATGGGGAGTTAGCGAGGCCACTCTGTCCGACCTCCAGATGTTATCGTTCCTGAGTCTTTAGCTTGCCAGCTAATATTTTACATTCAACTTGTAATACCAGCACAAGAATAGGAGCGCTATTGAATTAACTTGAGCCCAGTTAGCACTTAATAGCACTTATATTTCTTTCATGTAATTGGCAAGAGTCCATGAGCTAGTGACGTATGGGATATACATTCCTACCAGGAGGGGCAAAGTTTCCCAAACCTCAAAATGCCTATAAATACACCCCTCACCACACCCACAAATCAGTTTTTACAAACTTTGCCTCCTATGGAGGTGGTGAAGTAAGTTTGTGCTAGATTCTACGTTGATATGCGCTCCGCAGCAGGTTGGAGCCCGGTTTTCCTCTCAGCATGCAGTGAATGTCAGAGGGATGTGAGGAGAGTATTGCCTATTTGAATGCAGTGATCTCCTTCTACGGGGTCTATTTCATAGGTTCTCTGTTATCGGTTGTAGAGATTCATCTCTTACCTCCCTTTTCAGATCGACGATATACTCTTATATATACCATTTCCTCTACTGATTCTCGTTTCAGTACTGGTTTGGCTTTCTACTACATGTAGATGAGTGTCCTGGGGTAAGTAAGTCTTATTTTCTGTGACACTCTAAGCTATGGTTGGGCACTTTTATATAAAGTTCTAAATATATGTATTCAAACATTTATTTGCCTTGACTCAGGATGTTCAACATTCCTTATTTCAGACAGTCAGTTTCATATTTGGGTTAATTCATATGAAAAAATCATTTTTTCTTACCTTAAAAATTTGACTTTTCCCTGTGGGCTGTTAGGCTCGCGGGGGCTGAAAATGCTTCATTTTATTGCGTCATTCTTGGCGCGGACTTTTTTGGCGCAAAATTTTTTTCTGTTTCCGGCGTCATACGTGTCGCCGGAAGTTGCGTAATTTTTTACTTTTTTGCGCCAAAGGTGTCGGCGTTCCGGATGTGGCGTCATTTTGGTGCCAAAAACATTTAGGCACCAAATAATGTGGGCGGCTTTTTTGGTGCTAAAAAATATGGGCGTCACTATTGTCTCCACATTATTTAAGTCTCATTATTTTGTGCTTCTGGTTGCTAGAAGCTTGTTCTATGGCATTTTTTTCCCATTCCTGAAACTCATTTAAGGAATTTGATCAATTTTGCTTTATATGTTGTTTTTTCTATTACATATTGCAAGATGTCTCACGTTGAAGCTGAGTCAGAAGATACTTCCGGAATATCCCTGCCTGGTGCTGGAGCTACCAAAGCTAAGTGTATCTGCTGTAAACTTTTGGTATCTGTTCCTCCAGCTGTTGTTTGTACTGTTTGTCATGACAAACTTGCTAATGCAGATAATATTTCCTTTAGTACTGTTACATTACCTGTTGCTGTTCCGTCAACATCTAATACTCAGAGTGTTCCTGATAACATAAGAGATTTTGTTTCTAAATCCATTAAGAAGGCTATGTCTGTTATTCCTCCTTCTAGTAAGCTTAAAAAGTCTTTTAAAACTTCTCATTTTTCAGATGAATTTTTTAAATGAACATCATCATTCTGATACTGATATTGGTTCTTCTGATTCAGAAGATTCTGTCTCAGAGGTTGATGCTGATAAATCTTCATATTTATTTAAAATGGAATTTATTCGTTCTTTACTTAAAGAAGTCCTAATTGCATTAGAAATTGAGGATTCTAGTCCTCTTGATTCTAAATCTAAACGTTTAGATAAGGTTTTTAAATCTCCTGTAGTTATTCCAGAAGTTTTTCCTGTCCCTGGTGCTATTTCTGAAGTAATTTCCAGGGAATGGAATAATTTGGGTAATTCTTTTACTCCTTCTAAACGTTTTAAGCAATTATATCCTGTGCCATCTGACAGATTAGAATTTTGGGACAAAATCCCTAAGGTTGATGGGGCTGTCTCTACTCTTGCTAAGCGTACTACTATTCCTACGGCAGATGGTACTTCCTTTAAGGATCCTTTAGATAGGAAAATTGAATCCTTTCTAAGAAAAGCTTACTTGTGTTCAGGTAATCTTCTTAGACCTGCTATATCTTTAGCGGATGTTGCTGCAGCTTCAACCTTTTGGTTAGAAGCTTTAGCGCAACAAGTAACAGATCATAATTCTCATAGCATTATTATTCTTCTACAACATGCTAATAATTTTATCTGTGATGCCATCTTTGATATCATTAGAGTTGATGTCAGGTATATGTCTCTAGCTATTTTAGCTAGAAGAGCTTTATGGCTTAAAACTTGGAATGTTGATATGTCTTCTAAGTCTACTCTGCTTTCCCTTTCTTTCCAGGGTAATAAATTATTTGGTTCTCAGTTGGATTCTATTATCTCAACTGTTACTGGAGGGAAAGGAACTTTTTTACCACAGGATAAAAAATCTAGAGGTAAATTTAGGTCTAATAATCGTTTTCGTTCCTTTCATCACAACAAGGAACAAAAGCCTGATCCTTCATCCTCAGGAGCGGTATCAGTTTGGAAACCATCTCCAGTCTGGAATAAATCCAAGCCTTTTAGAAAACCAAAGCCAGCTCCCAAGTCCACATGAAGGTGCGGCCCTCATTCCAGCTCAGCTGGTAGGGGGCAGATTACGTTTTTTCAAAGAAATTTGGTTCAATTCTGTTCACAATCTCTGGATTCAGAACATCGTTTCAAAAGGGTACAGAATTGGCTTCAAGATAAGGCCTCCTGCAAAGAGATTTTTTCTTTCCCGTGTCCCAGTAAACCTAGCGAAGGCTCAAGCATTTCTGAAATGTGTTTCAGACCTAGAGTTGGCTGGAGTAATTATACCAGTTCCAGTTCTGGAACAGGGGCTGGGGTTTTATTCAAATCTCTTCATTGTACAAAAGAAGGAGAATACCTTCAGACCAGTTCTGGATCTAAAAATATTGAATCGTTATGTAAGGATACCAACATTCAAAATGGTAACTATAAGGACTATCCTGCCTTTTGTTCAGCAAGGGCATTATATGTCCACAATAGATTTACAGGATGCATATCTGCATATTCCGATTCATCCAGATCACTATCAGTTTCTCTTTCCTAGACAAGCATTACCAGTTTGTGGCTCTACCGTTTGGCCTAGCTACAGCCCCAAGAATTTTTACAAAGGTTCTCGGTGCCCTTCTGTCTGTAATCAGAGAACAGGGTATTGTGGTATTTCCTTATTTGGACGATATCTTGGTACTTGCTCAGTCTTGACATTTAGCAGAATCTCATACGAATCGACTTGTGTTGTTTCTTCAAGATCATGGTTGGAGGATCAATTTACCAAAAAGTTAATTGATTCCTCAGACAAGGGTAACCTTTTTAGGTTTTCAGATAGATTCAGTGTCCATGACTCTGTCTTTGACAGACAAGAGACGTCTAAAGTTGATATCAGCTTGTCGAAACCTTCAGTCACAATCATTCCCTTCAGTAGCTTTATGCATGGAAATTCTAGGTCTTATGACTGCAGCATCGGACGCGATCCCCTTTGCTCGTTTTCACATGCGACCTCTTCAGCTCTGTATGCTGAACCAGTGGTGCAGGGATTACACAAAGATATCTCAATTAATATCTTTAACACCGATTGTACGACACTCTCTGATGTGGTGGACAGATCACCATCGTTTAGTTCAGGGGGCTTCTTTTGTTCTTCCGACCTAGACTGTAATTTCAACAGATGCAAGTCTGACAGGTTGGGGAGCTGTTTGGGGGTCTCTGACAGCACAAGGGGTTTGGGAATCTCAGGAGGTGAGATTACCGATTAATATTTTGGAACTCCGTGCAATTTTCAGAGCTCTTCAGTCATGGCCTCTTCTAAAGAGAGAATCGCTCATTTGTTTTCAGACAGACAATGTCACAACTGTGGCATACATCAATCATCAAGGAGGGACTCACAGTCCTCTGGCTATGAAGGAAGTATCTCGAATTCTGGTATGGGCGGAATCCAGCTCCTGTCTAGTTTCTGCGGTTCATATCCCAGGTATAGACAATTGGGAAGCGGATTATCTCAGCCGCCAAACGTTACATCCGGGCGAATGGTCTCTTCACCCAGAGGTATTTCTTCAGATTGTTCAAATGTGGGGACTTCCAGAAATAGATCTGATGGCCTCTCATCTAATCAAGAAACTTCCCAGGTATCTGTCCAGATCCAGGGATCCTCAAGCGGAAGCAGTGGATGCATTGTCACTTCCTTGGAAGTATCATCCTGCCTATATCTTTCCGCCTCTAGTTCTTCTTCCAAGAGTAATCTCGAAGATTCTGAAGGAATGCTCGTTTGTTCTGCTGGTAGCTCCAGCATGGCCTCACAGGTTTTCGTATGCGGATCTTGTCCGGATGGCCTCTTGCCAACCGTGGACTCTTCCGTTAAGACCAGACCTTTTGTCGCAAGGTCCATTTTTCCATCAGGATCTCAAATCCTTAAATTTAAAGGTATGGAGATTGAACGCTTGATTCTTAGTCAAAGAGGTTTCTCTGACTCTGTGATTAATACTATGTTACAGGCTCGTAAATCTGTATCTAGGGAGATATATTATAGAGTCTGGAAGACTTATATTTCTTGGTGTCTTTCTCATCATTTTTCCTGGTATTCTTTTAGAATCCGAGAATTTTACAATTTCTTCAGGATGGTTTGGATAAAGGTTTGTCTGCAAGTTCCTTGAAAGGACAAATCTCTGCTCTTTCTGTTCTTTTTCACAGAAAGATTGCTAATCTTCCTGATATTCATTGTTTTGTACAAGCTTTGGTTCGTATAAAACCTGTCATTAAGTCAATTTCTCCTCCTTGGAGTTTGAATTTGGTTCTGGGGGCTCTTCAAGCTCCTCCGTTTGAACCTATGCATTCATTGGACATCAAATTACTTTCTTGGAAAGTTTTGTTCCTTTTGGCTATCTCTTCTGCCAGACGAGTTTCTGAATTATCTGCTCTTTCTTGTGAGTCTCCTTTTCTGATTTTTCATCAGGATAAGGCGGTGTTGCTAACTTCTTTTAAATTTTTACCTAAGCTTGTGAATTCTAACAGTAGAGAAATTGTGGTTCCTTCATTCTGTCCTAATCCTACGAATTCTAAGGAGAGATCATTGCATTCTTTGGATGTTGTTAGAGCTTTGAAATATTATGTTGAAGCTAAGAATTTCCGAAAGACTTCTAGTCTATTTGTTATCTTTTCCGGTTCTAGGAAAGGTCAGAAGGCCTCTGCCATTTCTTTGGCATCTTGGTTGAAATCTTTAATTCATCATGCTTATGTCGAGTCGGGTAAAACTCCGCCTCAAAGGATTACAGCTCATTCTACTAGGTCAGTTTCTACTTCCTGGGCGTTTAGGAATGAGGCTTCGGTTGATCAGATTTGCAAAGCAGCAACTTGGTCTTCTTTGCATACTTTTACTAAATTCTACCATTTTGATGTGTTTTCTTCTTCTGAAGCTGTTTTTGGTAGAAAAGTACTTCAGGCAGCTGTTTCAGTTTGAATCTTCTACTTATCATTTCAACTTTATTTTGGATGTGGATTATTTTTCTGCGGAATTGGCTGTCTTTATTTTATCCCTCCCTCTCTAGTGACTCTTGCGTGGAAAGATCCACATCTTGGGTAGTCATTATCCCATACGTCACTAGCTCATGGACTCTTGCTAATTACATGAAAGAAAACATAATTTATGTAAGAACTTACCTGATAAATTCATTTCTTTCATATTAGCAAGAGTCCATGAGGCCCACCCTTTTTTTGTGGTGGTTATGATTTTTTGAATAAAGCACAATTATTCCAATTCCTTATTTTTTATGCTTTCGCACTTTTTTTCTTATCACCCCACTTCTTGGCTATTCGTTAAACTGATTTGTGGGTGTGGTGAGGGGTGTATTTATAGGCATTTTGAGGTTTGGGAAACTTTGCCCCTCCTGGTAGGAATGTATATCCCATACGTCACTAGCTCATGGACTCTTGCTAAGAAAAGAAAGAAATTAATTTATCAGGTAAGTTCTTACATAAATTATGTTTTTTGTGCTCCACGTGTAAACTATATTGTTTTCAGAACTTTTGATCATACTTATGTTCAGGAGGATTATAACTATAATACCTTTTTCATTTATGAAATCTGAGACTGCTAGGCCTATTTATCAAATCACAGATAGACAGGGTTCCCTAATTGGGAATCTGTCCACCAATAATTGTGGCGAGCAGGCAGCGGACTCTGTGCATCCCCTACCTGCATTTAACATTGCACAAGTATTTTCTTGGCCTGCTCGTGCAAGACCAATTGTTTGTAAGCAGGAACTGTTAATCACCCTGAATGAGCAACATAAGGGTGTTTTGTTGGTATTTTACCAGGTTATAAAATTATTATTTATTATTATTATTCAAAATAACCTCCAATTAAAATGTATATATGAAACAATTGAAATGAATATTTATTCCTCCATTCTTATATTAGTTAAATTTATATACACACTGAATTATATTTATGTAGAAACTAGATTATGAATCAATGTTGCACGCTTATTCCATTACAATATTCTTTACAAAGCAAACCAAAATATATCTCTAAAATGAACCTTACTTACAATAAACACCACACATAAGAATCCCAGCACAGTATATAATTAGCCAATAACTCTAATTCAATGCCCAATATGGATTACAAGCTTACTCTGCTTAATTTGCAACAATTAGAGATTTAACCACAATAACCAATTTATATGAAATTTCACAATAATAAGCCTGACTTAGAGATATGAAATACAAAAGACCTTTATCAATTAATAAAATGATTTAGTACTAATGTGACTAGCTCTAAACTACACAGGACTATGAATATAAATTTAAATTACAAAGTGCCCTTTTAAAATTACCAGCTGCAGTCTAACTATAGCTTTAGAATACATTTGATTTAAATATTATAAATACTATGCTTATACTTTACCAGATCACCAGTGGAGAATTCAGCTAATATCCAAATATGTCTATTGTCATATTTCTTTAGGGGAATTATGCACAATTGGAAGAGAATTAATCCTGATAAACTCTTATCCACAAAGAGTGTCCCAACAAATTTGTCTTACAGAAAAATGTGTTTGCACACTCTGGTCTATCTGTAAGCAAAAATGTCAGCAAGCAGGATTGTAACGGTCACCAAGAAAAATTCCAGCCAACCCCCATTCTCTGTGTGCAAGGAGTTTTTGTCTGAGACCAAACTCCTCCCCATTTCTTAATCATTCGATAGATTTGGATATGCGCTTTTCTCTGATTGGCTACTGGGAAATGCAATGTTTAATAGCCAAATACTTTTTGGTTGCAATACAGTTTCATTTTCAACACTGCTAACAGCTTACTATATCTTTTAATTGTATATTTAATATACTCACTATTTTCTGATATTAATAAACTTATCTGGTTAACATATATGGAATCATATGGTACCATTTAATCTGAGTATTTCAGGACTAAATATGAGTATATTCTACTTATAATCTCTCTCTCTCTCTCTCTCTCCCTCTCTCTCTCTCTCTCTCTCTCTCTCTCTCTCTATATATATATATATATATATATATTTATATATATATATATAGACTTCATCTATACAATGTACCTATCTGATGTATACTTCCATACAATTCTACTTATAATATTTTCGAAGATGCATATTGTCATCTTTCCCAGTTATTATAAATATTGTATACTTGTGGATATCATTTTAATATTCAGTGTCTGGATTTATGTTTATGACCAATATTCATAGGGCATCTTATTTATTATGTATTAGTCTTATCTGGAATTTCCCGGTCAGACCAGGTTCTGAAAAACAAAGAAAAGCATTATTTATTTATTTTTATCCTGAAGGTTTGCAAAACATTTTGAATTCATCAATATAGCCATTCATTTAATATAGGACATTTATCCAATACAGTATAAGTTTCAGATCAATACTTCAATTCATTTCATATTCAATATTATCCAAACAGACAATCTCTCAGAATTATCTATTTACATTTACCATACTAAGGTATAAATTAAATAGTTTGAAAATGTTTAATATAGGTTATTTAAAATCTCAAACTGTTTCCACGTGCCTGTAAGTGAATTTTGGCATATGTTCATTCCAGACCAGGATGCATATTATTAATATTATTATTATTCTTTATTTATAAAGCGCCGACAGATTCCACAGCGCTGCCCATGGGTGCAAGGATAACAGTACAATGGAGAAACAATACAATAAAAGACAACATTTTTACAGACAAATACAGGGGGAATTGAGGGCCCTATTCTTGTGGGAACTTACAATCTAGATGGGTAGGAGGATGGAAAACAGGAGGTGGGGACTGCAAAGGTGAGAATGATATTAGTGAGGAGATAGAGGGCAACTGTTAGTTAAGGGAAGTTAGTTTGTTAATAAGTCAGGTGATTATTGAGAATCTTCAAGGGGCTATTTGCGATCTAACATTTGATTGCCAAGTAAGTGTTAATTACTGTCTTCCTGAGCTTCATCTTGTTTCAAAGAGGTCACCATAGACAGTATGTCTGTTATCTCCACATGGGGTCACTACCCGGCAACCTTTCTTACATGGAAGAAAGATCAGGAAATCCTTATATGGGAGTTCAAACTTGAGAGAGCCATGTGATAAAAATTTATTTGAAATCAACTGCCTTCACTATTGGGACAAATGTTATATGCTAAGATTACTTTGAAAGCAAATCTTTTGATGAATTGGGACAAAGGTTCGCAATGCGTCCTTGACTACAAGAAAAAGGGGATGGGGGTTGTAGTTACCCATAGCTTCACAAATGAATGAATTCTTGGTCTTATCATATATATATGTGTAGATAAATATACATATATATATATTATTTAATAAAACTCACAGGTATCCTGACAGTTTGAACTCTGCCGCCACTGCTTCTTAACTTCCCGCAAGGGCTCCAAAACAGCTTCCATTGCTTAATAAATGGAGCCCTGTTGTTAGGGTCTAATGATCAAAAGCTCACTGGAATAAAGAGAAATCATGCAAAATATGTTGTTTTGTGAGTATTATTATATTGTAATATATTTGTCACTCCTTCACATGCACGAAGCCTGCACAGCAAGATAAACAGTTTCAAACTGAAATTTGAGTCTTTAAGATTCTTTAAGATTGAGGGACCTCTTAGTACTTGGATAATCTCACCAGACTAGAGAGCTTTAGACAATCAGGCCCATAATGCTTATAGTTTATTCAGCCTATTTTCTGATGTTACACATATGCACCATTGTTTATATTTCAATAACAAATGGCCCCAATATATAATTATACCACCTTTCTGACTGTGTAAATATCTTGTTAGATCCCATATAATGTTATAATATAATTTATTTTCTGTTTTGCTATCTAAATCATGCATTGGATGCTTAAAAAAGGGTATTACAGGATGCCTCAATATCGAGGCATTACTGCAATACCCTAAAAGCGTCTGAAAGTGATAATAATTGCTTCCAGTGCTTTAAAACCCTGAGGACGTACAGGGTACGTCCTTGGTCATTAAGTGACAGTTTTTGTAGGACGTACCCTGTATGTACCCTGTATGTACCCTGTAGGTCCTTAAAGTAAATGTCAAGTTAACACGGATGCCTCACAGCATCATATAGACTTTTAAAAATTATCCTGAGTTTAATTCATGAAATGTTTGATATTTGTTAATTTTCTTAAATTTTTTTCTGATCCGCCGATAAGTGCATCTCTCCTGCCCCCATATTGTCTAATTGATTGACAGCTGATGTTTCTTCGAAAAACTAATCCCCCCAAGCCAAAGTGGCTGAATGCCCAGGGGGGAAACAAGGATTAGTTGTTTAAAGAAACGTCAGCTGTTAATCAATTAGACATTATGGCGGGCGGGAGAGATGCGCTTATTGACGGATCAGTAAAAATTTAAAAATGTAAGAAAATAAATAAATATCAAACATGGCATAGTCTATACGATGCCGTGCGGCATCTGTGTTAACTTGACATTCACTTTAAAGGGTTAAGCATTTATTTAAAAAATATTTTATGTTTTTTTTCGACAGAATTAGATATTGATGGACAGTATATATGCATGAATAGTGTATTTTTGGAAGGATACAAATATAATGGTGGTGAAAATGACTGTGAAACATATTATTATGCATGTTAGGTGATCTCTGTGTATTGTAGGTAAGATAGCTGGTTGAGGAACAGAAAATACCAATTCCCCCTCTAGGTTTGTTACTAAAGTATAGAAAAAAAACACAGTGGGGGGTAGTTATCAATGTGTCAACTTTCCTGCCTTCGCCGGCCCAATACGCCGCCTAAGCTCGCCTCACATCGCCACCGCGGACCTGAAAAATTTCACCTAAGTTATCAAATAAAGCTGTCAAAAAGCCACGCACCAAGTACGGGGCGATGAGCAGCGGACTGTGAGAGTTATCACTCATCCGATCTCGCTGCTCTTCTGCTTTTTCCCAGCTTTATTGCTAGCCTGTCACTAAGCACTCACACTAAACTGCACTGTTCTACCCCCTATACCGGCGCCCCTGGAGCCCCCCGCAACTAAATAAAGTTACTAACCCCTAAACCGCCGCTCCTAGACCCTGCCGCAACTCTTATAAATGTATTAACCCCTAAACCGCCGCTCCTAGACCCTGCCGCAACTCTGATAAATGTATTACCCGCTAAACCGCCGCTCCTAGACCCTGCCGCAACTCTGATAAATGTATTAACCCTTAAACCGCCGCTCCCGGACACCGCTGCCACCTACATTATACCTAGTAACCCCTATCCTGCCCCCCCTATACCGTCGCCCTCTATAATAAAGTTATTAACCCCTATCCTGCTGATCCCGCACCTCGCCGCAACTAAATAAATAGTTTAACCCCTAAACCGCCGCTCCCAGACCCTGCCGCAACCTATATTAAATTTATTAACCCCTAATCTGCCCCCCCTACACCGTCGCCACCTATAATAAATTTATTAATTTTTTTACAAATCTCAAGGAAGAAAAGTTTGAAGAGGTCACAGTAGTGTTCTCTCCAAAAAAGACAGGGATTTCAGCACTCCATTTAAATGTTATATTCAATGCACACATATGTGTGCATTGAATATAACATTTAAATGGAGTGCTGAAATCCCTGTCTTTTTTGGAGAGAACACTACTGTGACCTCTTCAAACTTTTCTTCCTTGAGATTTGTAAAAATATTTGTTTACAGGGCCTGCACCCGAATTAATAATTAAGTGGATTTTTGATACCTTCTCCTTAACAGACTCAGTATATTATAATAAATGTATTAACCCCTATTCTGCCCCCCACTACACCGCCACCACTGTAATAAATTTATTAACCCCTAAACCTAAGTCTAACACTAACCCTAACACCCCCCCTAACTTAAATATTAATTAAATAAATCTAAATAATATTTCTATTATTAACTAAATTAATCCTATTTAAAACTAAATACTTACCTTTAAAATAAACCCTAATATAGCTACAATATAAATAATAATTATATTGTAGCTATCTTAGGATTTATTTTTATTTTACAGGTAACTTTCAATTTATTTTAACTAGGTACAATAGCTATTAAATAGTTATTAACTATTTAATAGCTTACCTAGCTAAAATAAAGAGAAAATTACCTGTAAAATAAAAACTAACCTAAGTTACAATTACACCTAACACTACACTATCATTAAATAAATTATTCCTATTTAAAACTAAATACTTACCTGTAAAATAAACCCTAAGATAGCTACAATGTCATTAATAATTACATTGTAGATATTTTAGGATTTATATTTACTTTACAGGTAAGTTTGTATTTATTTTAGCTAGTTAGAATAGTTATCAAATAGTTATTAACTATGTAATAACTACCTAGCTAAAAGAAATACAAAATTACCTGTAAAATAAATCCTAACCTAAGTTACAATTAAACCTAACACTACACTATCATTAAATTAATTAAATAAATTAACTACAAATAACTACAATTAAATACAATTACATAAACTAACTAAAGTACAAAAAATAAAAAAAGCTAAGTTACAAAAAATAAAAAAAAATAAGTTACAAACATTTTAAAAATATTACAACAATTTTAAGCTACTTACACCTAATCTAAGCCCCCTAATAAAATAACAAACCCCCCCAAAATAAAAAAATGCCCTACCCTATTCTAAATTAAAAAAGTTCAAAGCTCTTTTACCTTACCAGCCCTTAAAAGGACCTTTTGTGGGACATGCCCCAAAGAATTCAGCTCTTTTGCCTGTAAAAGAAAAATACAACCCCCCCCCCAACATTAAAACCCACCACCCACATACCCCTAATCTAACCCAAACCCCCCTTAAAATAACCTAACACTAATCCCCTGAAGATTGAAGACCTTGAGTCATCTTCACTCAGCCGAGCAGAGATGGAACTGAAGAGGAGACCCGGAGCGGAAGAAGTCAATCAGATTGAGCTTGCGTTCTATTGGCTGTTCCGATCAGCCAATTGAATGCAAGCTCAATCTGATTGGCTGATTGGATCAGCCAATCGGATTGAACTTGAATTTGATTGGCTGATTCAATCAGCCAATCAGATTTTTCCTACCTTAATTCCGATTGGCTGATAGAATCCTATCAGCCAATCGGAATTGAAGAGACGCCATCTTGGATGACGTCCCTTAAAGGAGCCTTCATTCATCGGTAGTCCGTCGGTAAAGAAGGATGTTCCTCGTCGGTGGGATGAAGATTGAAGACCCCGCTTGGAAGATGACATCGCCCGGATTGAAGACTTCTTCAGCGCCTCTTGGAAGATGACATCGCCCGGATGGAAGACTTCTTCAGCGCCGCTTGGAGGATCACTTCATCGGATGGAAGATTTCTTCAGCGCCGCTTGGAGGATAACTTCTTCCGCTCAGGGTCTCCTCTTCAGTTCCATCGCTGCTCGGCTGAGTGAAGACAACTCAAGGTAGGATGATCTTCAGGGGATTAGTGTTAGGTTATTTTAAGGGGGGTTTGGGTTAGATTAGGGGTATGTGGGTGGTGGGTTTTAATGTTGGGGGGGGGTTGTATTTTCCTTTTACAGGCAAAAGAGCTGAATTTTTTGGGGCATGCCCCACAAAAGGTCCTTTTAAGGGCTGGTAAGGTAAAAAAGAGCTTTGAACTTATTTAATTTAGAATAGGGTAGGGCATTTTTTTATTTTGGGGGGGTTTGTTATTTTATTAGGGGGCTTAGATTAGGTGTAAGTAGCTTAAAATTGTTGTAATATTTTTAAAATGTTTGTAACTTATTTTTTTATTTTTTGTAACTTAGCTTTTTTTATTTCTTGTACTTTAGTTAGTTTATGTAATTGTATTTAATTGCAGTTATTTGTAGTTAATTTATTTAATTAATTTACTTATAGTGTAGTGTTAGGTTTAATTGTAACTTAGGTTAGGATTTATTTTACAGGTAATTTTGTATTTATTTTAGCTAGGTAGTTATTACATAGTTAATAACTATTTAATAACTATTCTAACTAGCTAAAATAAATACAAAGTTACCTGTAAAATAAATATAAATCCTAAAATAGCTACAATGTAATTATTAATGACATTGTAGCTATCTTAGGGTTTATTTTACAGGTAAGTATTTAGTTTTAAATAGGAATAATTTATTTAATGATAGTGTAGTGTTAGGTGTAATTGTAACTTAGGTTAGTTTTTATTTTACAGGTAAATTTCTCTTTATTTTAGCTAGGTAAGCTATTAAATAGTTAATAACTATTTAATAGCTATTGTACCTAGTTAAAATAAATTGAAAGTTACCTGTAAAATAAAAATAAATCCTAAAATAGCTACAATATAATTATTATTTATATTGTAGCTATATTAGGGTTTATTTTAAAGGTAAGTATTTAGTTTTAAATAGGATTAATTTAGTTCATAATAGAAATATTATTTAGATTTATTTAATTAATATTTAGGGTTAGTGCTAGACTTAGGTTTAGGGGTTAATACATTTATTACAGTGGCGGCGGTGTAGTGGGGGGCAGGATAGGGGTTAATAAATGTATTATAGATGGCGACGGTGTAGGGGGGCAGTTTAGGGGTTAATAAATTTAATATAGGTTGCGGTGGGCTCCGGGAGCGGCGGTTTAGGGGTTAACATGTATAGAGTAGCTTGCGGTGGGCTCTGGGAGCGGCGGTTTAGGGGTTAATATGTATAGAGTAGCTTGCGGTGGGCTCCGGGAGCGGCGGTTTAGGGGTTAATATGTATAGAGTAGCTTGCGGTGGGCTCCGGGAGCGGCGGTTTAGGGGGTAATAACTTTATTTAGTTGCGGCGGTGTAGGGGGGCCAGATTAGTGGTGTTTAGACTCAGGGTACATGTTAGGGTGTTAGGTGCAGACATCTCCCATAGGAATCAATGGGATGTCTGTCAGCAGCGAACTTGTACTTTCGCTATGGTCAGACTCCCATTGATTCCTATGGGATCCGCCGCCTCCAGGGTGGCGGTTTGAAAACCAGGTACGCTGGGCCGTAAAAGTGCCGAGCGTACCTGCTAGTTTTTTGATAACTAGCAAAAGTAGTCAGATTGTGCCGCACTTGTGTGCGGAACATCTGTAGTGACGTAAGAATCGATCTGTGTCAGACTGAGTCCGGCGGATCGATGTTTACATCACAAAATTCTACTTTTGCCGGTCTCTAGCCTTTGATAACTAAGGCGAATCAGCCTCCCCACAAATACGCTGCGGAATTCCAGCGTATTTGAGGTTGACGGCTTGATAACTAGGCCCCAGTATGTTTAATATAGTAATAATTTAAAAATCAGGTACTGCCTTATGTCGTCATCAGTTCCAGGCAGGACATTTGGTCTCTCTGCTCAACTGAGGAATATAGATCTCTTTTTGCAGTCTACAGTTTAACATTACCCTTAATTCCGGATAAGAAGGCTTATAAAGCTCATGTTATTTTGTGTAGTAGCAACACAGTTCCCTGCAAAATTGTAATATTAAGAAATAAAGACTCATCCAGTTTTGTCACTGTAAAATAAATCTTTTTTGTTAGAGCAAAACTATAATCAGGTAAATTAACACGTTATGTCAATTCAGTAGAATCAGATACAATTATTAACATACATGCTTAAAGTTAAGAGAAGAATCTAAGCCCACATTTGAAATTTCAGAGGCCTCCTCAATATGCCTCTGTTTCCCTGAAAACTACATATACAGACAACATAGGAAGGTAATTACCCTTAGAGTGAGTACAGGAGCTGACTAATATTTGGGATATGAGTGAGTCTAAGGACAACTGGGCATATGCTTAAGCTAGGGAGAGTGCCTGGTGTGTTTGCTAAAAGGTGGGAGAATACTTGCGGGTGTGTGAATGGGAGAATTCTTGGGGGCGTATTGTTAATAATAGGAGAGTACCTGATGTGTGTAAAAGCATAAGAATTCCTGAAAGTGTGCATAAGGAGGAAAGGTGTCAAGGATAGTATTTATTTAGTAAGAGCAGTTTATTTTTTTTAAAGATATTTTTTTGTCACTATGAGTCTAATCGCAATGTATTATTTGATCATTACTGAGAAAGTAATGAATATCAATGAGAACTTTTCAATGTCAGCATGAAACCAACAATGTAAAGATTATTATTCACTAAATATTTCATATTATAACAAAAAAGAAACCTTTTGGGAAGCATCAAAAGCGTTATTAAGAGGGCAAGTTAAATCTTATATGTGTCTGTGGAAAAAGAAACGCACTGTGTATGAAACCCACATTTTTAACCAGGTAAAAGTAGGTATCGAATAAATCCTACTAGGGATAATTGGTCTAAATATTGTCATGCTAAAATGGATATGTTTTTATTAAGCAACAATGTATGGTGGAGTATAATAAAATCAGTAATTTTTTTAAAGTGAAAATCAACCATAGCATTTTTGAAATGCTAGGGTTGACTGTTGAAACAAATAAAGGGCACTTTCATTCATAAGGTATAAGATACTTCATGCAGAAAGTTCATTTGTTCATTTCAACCGTTCGCCGTTCTTAGCTGCTATGGCAGCTCACGGGCAAAAAATGTTTTTGCTAAGAGATGACGTTTTCACCTCTTAGCCAATAGCCATGTGGTAAATCTGGTTTAGCGCCCATGGGAGCCAAATTTACCGCACGGCTATTTTCTTAGAGGTGAAAATGTCACCTCTTAGCAATTTTTTTTTCCCGTGGGCTGCTGTAGCAACTATGAATGGCGAATGGTTTAAATAAATAAAGGCATTTTCTGCATAAAGCATCTTATACTTCATGAATAAAAGTGTCCTTAATTTGTTTCAACAGTCAACCCTAGCGTTTCAAAAAATGCTATGGTTGACTTTCACTTTAAGGGGTATTACAGATGCTCTGCTAAATTCTTAGCCAAGCTAGTAAAGAACAGGAAAAGTAAGAATTATATTTCCGCTATAAAAGGCAGCTCCACTAGTTTTACTGATAGTAAAATTATTACAGAGGCTTTTTACAAATTTATAGGAAACTTTACGCAAGCTCAGATATTGACATTACAAACAAATGGCTAGATTACGAGTTGTGCGTTAAGGTAAAAAAGCAGCGTTAACAGGTCCTAACGCTGCTTTTTTACGCCCGCTGCTATTACGAGTCTTGCAGGTATAGGTGTCCCGCACACTTGTTTGCCTTACCGCAAACCGACTTACGTAAAGTTCGTAAACCCTTTTTTCTATGGGACTTCCATAGCGCCGGTATTAAGAATTTGTCCTGGAAGGCCAAAAAGTGAGCGGTACACCCTATCCCATCAAGATTCCTAACGCATTTTAAAGTCAGTAG